>NW_024068056.1:0-271746 GCF_009389715.1 Phoenix dactylifera | reverse complement strand
GACTCTTCTACGGCCTTGTCTATATCAAAGTTGTCAATGTCAAAATGGGTCAAGCATGCCTCAAGGGGGTCATCCGCTAAGATATAGGGAAGGGCTTCCACTACAAGATCATCCATTTCATCAATCAGGCAACACTCATCTTCCCTCACATGTTGGTCAGCGGCATGAAACACATTCAACTTAATTTTCATGTTTCCAAATGATATATCCATTGCCCCAGTTCTACAGTTGATACATGCATTGGCTGTCGCTAAAAAGGGGACGACCAAGAATCACAGAGACTTGTTTTTTTTATGTTGGGCACATGTTCCATATCAAGGACGATAAAATCTACTGAAAAATAGAATTTGTCTACCTTGACAAGTACATCTTCAATCATCCCCCCGTGGCATCTTCACGGATCGATCAGCCAATTTGTAAAGATACTGAGGTGGGTTTTAATTCACCTAACCCAAAATCCTTCATAGACTGAATAGGGTAGAAGATTCACACTTGCCCCTAGATCTAAAAAGTGCTCGATCAATGGAGTTATCTCCTATGACACAGAAAATAGTGGGAGCACCAGGATCTTTGAATTTTGGAGGGATGTTGTGTTGGAGAATGGAACTTACCTACTCAGTAAGTAGGACCTTTTTAGGCACATGTGTCCTACATTTTCGCTTTTGGGTGCAAAGATCTTTGAGAAATTTTGCATAGGAGGAAACTTGTTTGATGGCATCAAGGAGCGGAAAGTTGATTTTAACTTGTTTGAAAACCTCCATCATCTCGTCTAGTGAAGTTTCCTTCTTGCCAAAGGGAGTGGGTGCATTAAGTGCTTCAGGGAATGGGGCCTTTGGAGTGTGGGTTGTGGCCGATGGTGGACTAGCTGAAGAAGGTTTGGGTTTTCATGTGATACATTCCTCTCCTCTTCTTTACCTTCTTTATTGTGACCCTCCCCAATCTTATTATCTATTATACGTCCACTCCTAAGGGTAGTCAAAGCATTGGCCTTGCTCATGATTTAATCGAGTTTCTTGAGCCACGTATTGTCTCCTTGGATTACTTATTGGTTGACTTGAAAGCTTGCCTTCCTCTCGCTTGTTTAATGCATTAGCTAGTTGACCATTTGGGATTCTAGCTTAGCAATTGATTTCGTGTGGGAGTGCAATAGTTGTGTGTTTGCCTCCAAACCTTGAAGGGCAGTCAACACTTTCTCCTCGAAGGCTGTATTTCTTTGGGTTGGAGGAGGAGGATGATGTTGAAATTGAGTTGAGGGACGGTAGAGATTAAAATTCTGAGTGTTTTGAAAATTTTGGGAGTAGGGTTGAGCAGCATTCGAAGCTTGCTGCCTCCAAGAAAAAATTTGGATGATTCCGCCATCCCAGATTATATGCATTGGAAAATGGATCATTATCCGGTCTGGACAGTGTTTGGGCAGCATTGATGTGTTCCTGCATGAGTTCGGGGAATTGGGGTGCTGAGCGGCACTCATGAATAGGATGCAATGGGCTAGAACAGATAGCACACACTTGTGCTTGGGAAGAGCTAACAACATGTCCTCCTATCATCAGTTGGTCAATCTTATGGGACAATGCATCTAACTTGCTAGACAGGTCCATAGAATGACTTATTTCATAAATGGTCCCTTTTCTTTGAGAACTCGGGGGGTGCTTGATGAGAACAAGAAGCATGGTGGAGGGAGTTTCATTAAAATTTTCAAATAATTGCCATGCTTCATGCTCATTTTGAAGCATGAAAGTCCCCCCCGCATGCAGCATCGATCATCTGACGGTTTCGTTCAGTCAATCTGTCATAGAAACATTGCACTAGCTGCCATTTAGGTATTTGATGATGTGGGCATTTACGGATTAGGTCCCAAAATCTCTTCCAAGTTTCATGAAATTCTTCTTCCTCAGTTTGAGAGAAGCTTGTGATGGCACGTCTAAACTGGTTCGTTCTTCCTATGGAAAAGTATTTTTAAGAAATTCTTGTTGCATTTAATCCCAGGAACGAATCGAATTGGCTTCTAAAGAATTCAACCATTGCTTGGCTCTATCTTTAAGGGAGAAAGGAAATAATCTAAGTTTTCAGAGCATCATCAGTGAAGTTCTGAATCTTGACAGTGGTGCAAATCTCAAGAAATTCATCTAAGAGTTTATATGGATCTTCGTTGGTGAGCCCATAAAAAGATGGGAGCATTTGGATCACACTAGATTTTATTTCATATTGTACAGCTGCTACTTCAGGTAATCGAATGCAAGATGGGGAAGTATAAATGGTGGGAGTAAAGTACTCCCTCAGGAGTTTGGGTTGTTCTTCAGCCATCTCAGGAGGTGGGGATGATTCTAATGTTCTAATCTCAGCTCGAATATTCCTAAGGGTCTGTTCTATTCAAGGTCAAAAGGTAATAGGTCACGTACTCTAGAACGATTTCCTTGCATACACTAGTACTTGATCAGTCAAGCATGCAAATAAAAGAAAAAAAATACATCAATCCTTGTATTTGCCCTAAAATCACTAAACAGCTCCTAACTGGTTTGAAGAGGGCACCTAAGCCTCTAATCCGGTCTAATGAACTGAGTTGACCAGGTAAGCTTCCAGATAAGTGAAGGGGTCACGATGCGTTTGAAGGGTTTTAGCATGTTATAATGTGCAGCGGAAGCTAGGAATTTTAAAAATTTCTTAATAAAGTTCCTTAACATTAAACCCTTATAAGCCTAGATCACCTTAATAGAAGCAATCAAATAATATAATATAAATGCAGAAATAGAAGAATACCTCTAACGCTAATCCAATGTGCAGAATTTCCACTAGGTGCCCAAATGTTCACCCTCCAATGTTGATCCATACGAAAACTTAATTCAAGTCTTAAGCTCCAAAGACTTTGATCCTTAATGCAGAATTCTTCTAAAGAACTCTAATGGTTTGCTTTCCTTCCTTTCTATTTTTCTTTCACCTTCTAAAATCACTTCTAATCCTTTTGTCCTAAAGAAGACCACCTTGTCTTGGATTAGGACATCCTAGAAGCAATGCTAGAAAGAGACAAAGCCTTGTAAGAAAGAAGGGATAAGGGAGAGAGAATGCGGTGGAGTTAGAATGATGAAACCTATGGAGCGCTAGCCTATTTATAATAGGCGTAGGGATGCATCTCCAAGGGATGCATCCCATCCACATATCCTTTCATGAAAGGGCATCATCTAAAGGGCCATATCAAATAAGAGGAGGCACAGATCAAGTGAGGAGGTGTATCAAATGATATGTCCTTTCATGTGGTGCCATATTTTGACCAAGTCAACATCACATGCCAATCACATGTCCATCATGCCTCACCTCTTGATCTTTCGTGATGATGATCCAAGGGCTCCAATGCAAGGCACCATTCACTTGACCCATTATATCTTCATCCAATGGTGGGATTAAGATCCAATGGTCAATTATGATAGCCATCCTCTAACCCAATCCAATTGGATTAAACCAACTCTCCATTATGTCTTCATCCAACGGTAAATCAAGATCTAACGGTCTAGATTGAATGATTTATTAAATCTAATCCAATTAGACTCAAACCAAGCCAATTAGGTGCCAACTCTTGGCTAACCCATATTAAAACATGATCTAATCAAATTAGATCAATTAAGAATCGGATTCGAATCCAATTCGAATCAAGAGCTAAGGGTTTGCAACACCTACTAGGATGTCTATCTTGCAAACATGATCTAATCCAATTAGACCCTTAATAAGTTTTCTTGTGTGTGACCCATTGGGTTCCATACTTAGCCAGCAATAGGTGTGAGTGCGAGTTGACCCAACTTGATTAGAACTCTTCTAATCAATTTAAGTCCAAACTGCGCGAACCCGAACTTAACAATTAGAATCCTTTCTAATTGGTGATCGAATTAAACTCTTTAATTCGATCAATCCTATAAGACAAGATTGACGTCTAGCAACGTGTCATGTCTACCCGAAAAATATGAAATTTGGTGGAAATACCAAAAACACCCTTCAGTGGCAAGTTACCGTGCAATTCAATCCTTTAAACAAACTGCATCCCGAATATGTATATGAGTATGAATATATGTCAAACTCAATTTCATATTCATATATTTCTCAATCTTCTAATGATAATTCGAATAATGAAACATTAGAAACTCTTTCTAATTTTCGTTGTGCTTTGATCAAAGGCTTTCTGAATTATCATATGATTAGAATAAATAGGATGCGATCTTCTCTTGCTAGAAGTGATTAATTCCTTGTTGACCTACTCATAACCTTCGTACACATTCCACCATATCCAGAAGACCTCGTACATAACTTATTGTCATGAATGAGTGGAAACCAAAATATGAATTTATGTGCACAAGATACTATGGTGATCTCAGGTCAAAGGATCAGTTGCACAACTCCCACTAAGAGAATCATCTTTTGACATGTAAGTAAGACTTCATAAGATTTCTCTTTGTAGGTCAATTCAGTGAACTCATTTCTCTAATGAGCACCCACATCTTTGTATTAGTGTCTCCACACAAGTGATTGTGAGATCAATCATCCTCTGCATCGAGCATATATAAGATGTGCCAGTCTTTCCGGTAAACATTGATCCTCGACTCAATGTACCAATGACTGGAAATATTTAAGATTAGGATATTTGGATTTTAGGTCTCACTAGTATGATCTCATCATAGCCTCAAAATCATTGCCTTAATCTAAGGGGTTCATCACAAATATAATCAACAGCATATGATGAAACACAATGCCTTTATTTATATTGAATGTCATGTACATGATTTGGAAAATCAAAAGAAAATCCTTCATAATACATATTACGATTGGCTTGTAGGGCATCTACTCTTTCAATTTCCCACTTGCACTAAAGCCAATCGCCCTTATATTTCATCCCCATACAATCGAGGTGGCGATCGAACTGCTGTTGTGGTAGAGCTTTAGTGAACGGGTCTGCTAAGTTGTTCTTTGTGTCTACTCGTTCAATGACTATGTCTTATCTCTCGATGATCTCTCGCACGAGGTGGAAGCGTCTTAGAATGTGCTTGGATTTGTGATGAGACCTTGGTTCCTTTGCTTGAGCAACAGCTCCAGTGTTGTCACAATAAACTGGAACTGGTCCAGCAATCTCAGAAACTTCTCCCAACTCAGAGATGAACTTCTTCATCTAGACAGCTTCCTTAGCGGCTTCACTTACAGCGATGTATTCTGTCTCAGTAGTTGAGTCAGCTACAGTTTGCTGCTTGGAACTCTTCCAGCTCACTGCACCACCATTTAGGGTAAAGACATACCCTGAAGTGGACTTGCTATCATCTGGGTCTGATTGAAAACTAGAATCAGAAAATCCTTCTAGTTTCAACTCAGATCCTCCATAAACTAAAAAAATATCTTTAGTCCTTCTTAAGTACTTAAGAATATTTTTCACAGCTATCCAATGATTCTCTCCTGGATCAGCCTGGAATCTGCTTGTTATGCCTAAGGCATAAGCAACATCAGGCCTAGTACATAGCATAGCATACATAATTGATCCTACTGCCGAAGCATAGGGAATAGAATTCATTCTATTCCTCTCTTTAGATGTCTTAGGAGACATCTTCTTAGAGAGACGTATGCCATGACTCATAGGTAAGTAACCTCTTTTACTTCCTTCCATGCTGAATCTTTTCAGCACACGATCTATGTACTTAGACTGGGACAAGCCTAGCATCCTTTTAGATCTATCCCTATAGATCTTTATACCAAGTATATAGGATGCTTCTTCCAAGTCTTTCATAGAAAAGCTTTTTGATAGCCAAGTCTTGACCGATTGTAACATTGGAATATCATTTCCAATGATTAGTATGTCATCTACATACAATATTAAGAAGACAACGGCACTCCCACTAGTCTTCTTGTACACACATGGTTCATCCACATTTTTGATAAAACCAAACTCTTTGACTGTTGTATCAAAACGGATGTTCCAACTCCTCGATGCTTGCTTTAATCCATAAATGGATCTCTTAAGCTTGCATACTTGATTTGCTCTCCCACTTGAGATAAATCCTTCTGGCTGTGTCATGTAAACCTCTTCCTCAAGATAACCATTAAGGAAGGCGGTTTTGACATCCATCTGCCAAATTTCATAATCATAGTATGCAGCTATTGCAAGCAAAATCCGAATAGATTTAAGCATGGCAACTGGTGAAAAAGTTTCATCATAGTCAATTTCTTGCTTTTGCCTGAAACCTTTTGCCACCAATCTAGCCTTGTAGGTTTCTACTTGGCCATCTGCTCCAATCTTCTTCTTATAGACCCATTTGCAACCTATAGGGTTTACACCTTCTGGTGCATCAACCAAAGTCCATACTTGGTTGGTATACATAAAGTCTATTTCGGATTTCATAGCTTCTAACCATTTGTTAGAGTCATTACTCATAATAACTTCCGAATAGGTCAGAGGATCATCATTTTCAACGATGTGGGCTTCATCATTTTCAATGATAAACCCATACCTCTTAGGTGCATTTCGCACTCTATCTGACCTTTGGAGAGAAGATGTGTGTTGTCGTTGTACTTCATCAATGGGTACATCTGGTTGAGGAATATCTTGTGTTTCCATTTGTAGGTCTTGAAATTCTTCAAGTTCAATTCTCCTATCCTTGCATTTTTCTAAGATAAACTCTTGCTCTAAGAAAGTGGCATGTCTACCTACAAAGACCTTTTGTTCGGTAGGATGATAGAAGATGTATCCTATACTATCTTTAGGATAACCTACAAAAATACATTTATCTGATCTAACACTTAGCTTATGTCCAAAATTTCTTTTGACATAAGCTTTACAGCCCTATATCTTAAGATACTTAAGATTAGGCTTCTTTCCTCTCCATATCTCATATGGAGTACTAGATACAGATTTTGATGGTACCCTATTTAATATAAGTGCAGCAATTTCTAGGGCAAAACCCCAGAAGAAAATAGGAAGATCTGTAAAGCACATCATGGACCATACCATATCTAATAGAGTACGATTCCTCCGTTCAGCTACACCATTTAATTGTGGCGTATACGGAGGTGTCCATTCAGAGAGAATGCCCTTTTCTTTAAGATGATTTAAAAACTCACTAGAAAGGTATTCACCTCCTCGATCAGATCGAAGGATTTTAATACATTTTCCAGTTTGTTTTTCAACCATACTTTGATACTCTTTAAATTTATCAAAGGCTTCGGATTTATGTTTCATAAGATACACATATCCAAACCTTGATAAATCATCAGTAAATATGATGAAGTAAGAGTATCCACCTCTAGCTGGAGTTGTCATAGGACCACATACATCTGTATGTATAAGTCCTAATAACTCACTTGCCCTTTCTCCATGTCCAGTGAATGGAGACTTGGTCATTTTTCCCATAAGACAAGATTCACAAGTTCCTAATGATTCATAATCATAAGGATCAAAGAACTCTTCTTTGTATAACTTGTTGATTCTTGATTCACTTATGTGACCAAGTCGGCAATGCCAAAGGAGGTATTATTCACTTTCTCTCTCTTTCTTTTATTGCTTTTATTAATATGAAAGACATTGTCATTAAGTAATAAAACAAGAAGACCATTTTCCATAATGCCATTGCAAAGATGCTTATTAGAAAAATAAATAGAGCAACCATTGCCCTTTCCATTAATTTCAAAGCCTTTCTTTAACAACAAAGGAATGGAAATTACATTTCTAATAATTTTGGGCATATAATAACAATCTTCTAATTGTAGGAGCTCTTCCGAAGGCAACTCCAAGTTGTAGGTTCCAACAGCTTCAGCCTGGATGGACTCTCCTCCAGCGCCATATAGCTCGAAGTCACCTTTCTTCAAAATTTTAATTTTCTGTAGTTCATACAAAGATTTGCAAATGTGAAAACCACAGCCAGTATCCAATACCCATGAATTTGAATTTGAAGAACTTAATGACAAGTTGGCATGTAACATAAACATACCTTTCGATGCAACTCTTGCATCGGTCTTCATACTTGCAAGAAAACTCTTGCAATTTCTCTTCCAGTGACCTTCCTTGCCGCAGTGGAAACAGGTACTGGGTTTGGAGTTTTTCTTTCCTTTCTTCTTCTTGATCTTGCTAGTATTAGGGTTCAACCTTTTCTTAAAATCCTTATTGCCTGATTTCTTCCTTGAGCCCCTATCAACAAGAAGGATCGGACCCTTTTCCTTTTTGATAGGGTTCAGCTGTGTTTAACATATTTAACAGCTCAGGCAGTGAGACATTCAGCTTGTTCATGTGATAATTCACAACAAACTGAGAGAATGATTCAGGTAGTGATTGCAGGATCAAATCCTGACTGAGCTCACTATCCATAGCAAAACCTAACTGACTTAATCTGGTGATCAAATCTATAACCATAAGACAATGGTTTTGCACGGACGTTCCTTCATTCATTCTAGCACGGAACAATTGCTTAGATATCTCATATCTAGCAGTTCTACTCTGCTCTCTATACAACTCCTTTAAATTAAGAAGTATAGATTGAGTGTCCATGTTCTTATGTTGTCTCTGTAGCTCATTGCTCATGGAGGCAAGAATGATACATTTGACAGTTAAACTGTCATTCTTCCACATCTTATGTGTGGCTACCTCCTCTTCTGTAGCATCATCCCCTAGATCTCCAAGATCAGGGGTTTCAAGAATATAGAAAATTTTCTTCTGAGTGAGTACAATCTTAAGATTCCTCAACCAGTCTACATAGTTTGGACCGATCAACTTGTTGGCATCCAAGATGCCTCTTAGTGATAGTGAAGATGCCATTTAATTCAGAATTAATTCTACATAAGCAAAGAACAAAACTATCATAAACAAACCAATCATGATGACATATATACAATTAGACAAGAACTTTATCTAATTGTTACTCCCACTATTTTATCGAATATCATAGCCCTCTCCTATGATAAACGAGAAAATCTAATTTTTCTTAGTAGGGTTGAGATCCTAATTCATCATAAAAGCCTTGTGGTTGCACAACAAACCTTTATGAGTTCAAAGGTAGGAAACTCTTTCCAATTGCATCTCATGCAATTCTCAACTTTATCCTATCCTCTTAAAACACTTATAGCTTTATGGTTGCACAACAAACTATAATGTTTTATTTAAGTCAAACCCTTCATTTCCATATAGTCATATTCAAATAATATTGCCCTTGTGGTTGCACAACAAAGCAACATATTAAAATATGCCATAAGCATCTCTATGCACCAAGACAGTATAACATCAGTTCTCATTGCAAGTCTTATGGTTGCACAACAAACTAGCATGAATTTTGACATAATAATGTCGAAGCATGAAGGAAGGATATCAGTAGTGTTTTATCAACATTAAGCTTATCCATAATAGGCAATCAAACAATTGGCCAGGTAAGCAGGTGGGAGGCTCCCCTTACTCAGAGAGTAAGGTCCTAATTAAGTAACCACCTTTAGTGCTTTTCTTAGACACCAATTAGATTAATTGTTCTAGAATGGGTCAGCTCAAAGTTTTTCAACACTATGACTTAATATAATGTTATTGAGCGCTTACTGGTCCCATGCACATTCTATAATTATAACATATTGAACATATGCTTTTGTATATGCTATAACAAATTATATATCTATCTCATAGCATATATAAATCATAACCAACTATCATGCATCATAGCTATCTCATAGCATGTATAAATTATTACCAATTAACTAAATCAATTAACATATCTTCATATGAAAATTCATATCATGAAATTTATAACATAATACTATCTCATAGCATATATACAGCATGGCTATCTCATAGCATGTACAAATTATTACCAATTGATTGGATCAATTAATATGCTTCAACATAACTTCTTATAAAAAATTCATATCATGACATTTTATTATATATCATATCATATATGAATCATATAATTCAACATTCCTCTAAACATATGACATTACTATCTCATAGTAATTTAACAATTATACATCATGCATAATCACCTGATTGAACCAATTAAGGGTGGCTCTGATACCACTGAAGGGTTTTAGCATGTTATAATATGCAGCGGAAGCTAGGAATTTTAAAAATTTCTTAATAAAGTTTCTTAACATTAAACCCTTATAAGCCTAGATCACCTTAATAGAAGCAATCAAATAATATAATATAAATGCAGAAATAGAAGAATACCTCTAACGCTAATCCAATGTGCAGAATTTCCACTAGGTGCCCAAATGTTCACCCTCCAACGTTGATCCACACGAAGACTTAATTCAAGTCTTAAGCTCCAAAGACTTTGATCCTTAATGCAGAATTCTTCTAAAGAACTCTAATGGTTTGCTTTTCTTTCTTTCTATTTTTCTTTCACCTTCTAAAATCACTTCTAATCCTTTTGTCCTAAAGAAGACCACCTTGTCTTGGATTAGGACACCCTAGAAGCAATGCTAGAAAGAGACAAAGCCTTGTAAGAAAGAAGGGATAAGGGAGAGAGAATGCGGTGGAGTTAGAATGATGAAACCTATGGAGCGCTAGCCTATTTATAATAGGCGTAGGGATGCATCTCCAAGGGATGCATCCCATCCATATATCCTTTCATGAAAGGGCATCATCTAAAGGGCCATATCAAATAAGAGGAGGCACAGATCAAGTGAGGAGGTGTATCAAATGATATGTCCTTTCATGTGGTGCCATATTTTGACCAAGTCAACATCACATGCCAATCACATGTCCATCATGCCTCACCTCTTGATCTTTCATGATGATGATCCAAGGGCTCCAATGCAAGGCGCCATTCACTTGACCCATTATGTCTTCATCCAATGGTGGGATTAAGATTCAATGGTCAATTATGATAGCCATCCTCTAACCCAATCCAATTGGATTTAACCAACTCTCCATTATGTCTTCATCCAACGGTAGATCAAGATCTAACGGTCTAGATTGAATGATTTATTAAATCTAATCCAATTAGACTCAAACCAAGCCAATTAGGTGCCAACTCTTGGCTAACCCATATTAGAACATGATCTAATCAAATTAGATCAATTAAGAATCGGATTCGAATCCAATTCGAATCAAGAGCTAAGGGTTTGCAACACCTGCTAGGATGTCTATCTTGCAAACATGATCTAATCCAATTAGACCCTTAATAAGTTTTCTTGTGTGTGACCCATTGGGTTCCATACTTAGCCAGCAATAGGTGTGAGTGCGAGTTGACCCAACTGGATTAGAACTCTTCTAATCGATTTAAATCCAAACTGTGCGAACCCGAACTTAACAATTAGAATCCTTTCAAATTGGTGATCGAATTAAACTCTTTAATTCGATCAAACCTATAAGACAAGATTGACATCTAGCAACGTGTCATGTCGACCCGAAAAATATGGAATTTGGTAGAAATACCAAAAATACCCTTCAGTGGCAAGTTACCGTGCAATTCAATCCTTTAAACAAACTGCATCCCGAATATGTATATGAGTATGAATATTTGTCAAACTCAATTTCATATTCATATATTTATCAATCTTCTAATGATAATTCGAATAATGAAACATTAGAAACTCTTTCTAATTTTCGTTGTGCTTTGATCAAAGGATGCCTGAATTATCATATGATTAGAATAAATAGGATGCGATCTTCTCTTACTAGAAGTGATTAATTTCTTGTTGACCTACTCATAACCTTCGTACACATTCCACAATATCTAGAAGACCTCGTACATAACTTATTGTCATGAATGAGTGGAAACCAAAATATGAATTTATGTGCACAAGATACTATGGTGATCTCAGGTCAAAGGATTAGTTGCACAACTCCCACTAAGAGAATCATCTTTTGACATGTAAGTAAGACTTCATAAGATTTCTCGTTGTAGGTCAATTCAGTGAACTCATTTCTCTAATGAGCACCCACATCTTTGCATTAGTGTCTCCACACAAGTGATTGTGAGATCAATCATCCTCTGCATCGACCATACATAAGATGTGCCAGTCTTTCTGGTAAACATTGATCCCCGACTCAATGTACCAATGACTGGAAATATTTAAGATTAGGATTTTAGGATTTTAGATCTCACTAGTATGATCTCATCATAGCCTCAAAATCATTGCCTTAATCTAAGGGGTTCATCACAAATATAATCAACAGCATATGATGAAACACAATGCCATTATTTATATTGAATGTCATGTACATGATTTGGAAAATCAAAAGAAAATCCTTCATAATACATATTGCGATTGGCTTGTAAGGCATCTACTCTTTCAGCGTTCGCAAAGGTCCCACTTAAAAACCACTTGCCTCGAACAGATTAACGTCTCCCTTATAGGGACAAAGCTTGCCTAGACATCAACTAAGTCACAGAGCGAAATTGGTGCAACTTTCGGTGATCTTCGTCCTATTGAGCTCGAATGTCCCTAGGAGCAAACGTCTAATTGATTTTAATTAAGCTGACACTATGTAAGATTGAGTTCACCTAAGTTGGGCAAGAGGCCGGTGATAAAATCCGGCTCTTATCTTGTTAGGATGATTGCCCTTACTATGTGCGGATTAATTTGTGTATGTGTATCAAGCATGCATTCACACTTTTGCTAAAATTAAAATCAAACAATCACCACAAAATTTTAAGCTAATTGGGAATCAATTTAAATAAGAAAGGTTTAGAGGTTACCAAAGAGAATTTTTTCAGCAAATTTCTTTTTTTTAAGCAAATCTCTGCAGCATTTCTTTTTTGCAGTCCCCTCTTTGACCGTCCCAGATTTCCTCTTCGATTCCTGATCAAATAATATCAAAAGAAAATTAAAAATTAGTAAGAGAGAAAAAGAAGATAAGAAAAGTAACAACAATAGAAATATTTTTATTTTAATATATATATATTTTTTAAAGTTTTTTTATGAAAAGAAAAACAACTATGATAGCAACCCCCGGCAACGGCGCCACAGGGACTGCAAAAATCAACCAGACAATAGCACGTATCCTGTAGGATAGTGATTACGGGTGTCGGTCCACAGGAATTGGAGAATAAGTTATTTTTTCTAATTAAATAATTACTTCAAAGGGCATAAACTAGAGTAAATGATAAAAACTAAGAATTAATATGGATGTCGTAGTATGAATTATCTATGGAGAGAGGTGTTTGGGGCTAGAATCCACCGATGGATTCGTAAGTGTGATGCTTTCAATAATTTAGATGCGTGTATGACTGATTGCTCTTAACTACAAGTTAGGGCAATCATACAAAAAGTTGAAATCTAACCCACAGTATGAGTCATCTAAGCCTGGTACAAACCATCTTCTCTAAGGATAGGCATGGTCTGTCCTATTTAGCATGATTCATCTAATGATTAATTTCTCAAAGATAAATCCGGTAGTTGCATAGCAATCTCCTCCAAACCACAGGTATTGGATTCGATTTCGATACACTAGATTAATTTATGCAAAGACTTTCTACAAGATAAACATCTTACACAAATTAAACAAGACATTTCAAGATCATAATTTCATTGAATATGCAACTGTTTTACAACGCTAAAAATCGAAGAAATGCAACATAAATACTCATCCACGACTTCATCAAACTCCTAAACCAAGATTCAGCCACTAATGATGCTCAGCGACTTTGATCGGCTTGCTGAGATACTCCACGCCATCCATCTCAATTTCTTTCACTAATTGATCTGCTCCCAGCCTCCCTCCTTTCTCTTTTTTTTTTATTTCTTTTCTCTGGTCCCCCCCCCCCCGTATGAAGAACTCTTCTCCCTTTTTATATCCTTCCTGACCGTGGAGGATCGGATTCTTGAAGGAGGATATGCAGGCGATGGATCCGCGGATGAGTAGCTGGATTGGAGGACGCCGATGCTGCTCCAACACGAAGGACGACGGGGGTGTTGAGAGGATTCTGTGCTGGCTCTCATTTGGACACGCGGAGCAGGGGAGTTTCCATTTGCCTTGGGATTTGGATGGATCATGGAAGATTGCTGGGACCTGGTTCCAAAGCAAAGAAATCCGGAAGAAAAGATCACGGGCGTGGTGAAATGCTGGGACTCAATCCACTGAGAGGATGGATTCAACCTGATGGTAGGAAGGTTGCGGATGCTTGCAGGATTTCAGAGGTTGAGTGCGAGCGGAAGGAATCCGGAAGAAGAAGATCTAGGACAAGATCAAATCTGGAACAAGAAATCTAGGAAGACGAGGGTGATCATATGAGAGTGTTCAAGGGATCTAGAGGCGATCAAAAATTCGATACGGCTAAGCTGGAAGATATGCTCTGTTTTGAATCAGGAGGAAAACATATGGATTTGAACCATGAGCTGAGGTGCTGGGATACGAACGAGATGTGAGTTATTCATGGAAGGAGACTTGAATGAGAGGTTCTGGTTGCTTCGGTTTGCTGGGAAGGAAAGGGATGATCTGCCGATTTGAATCGCGGAAGCGGGGGAGGGGAGGACGTGGAACAGGGGATTCTTATCCGTGGGAGATGAAGATGTTGAGATTTAGAATCGGATGGAAATAAATCTTTGGGAAGACGATGCTTGACTCGCGGATGCTGGCCGGGAGGATTGCATTGCGGGAGGAGATCACATTTGGAGCAAAAAATCTGGGAGGACGTGGTTGAATGGGAATGGGAGTGATCATGCGGCTTGTTCTGAAACAGGGGAAGAAAAAAACAATAATGTGGAAGATGAATACGAGAATGAGGGAGGATATGTGAATTTTTTTATTATTTATATTTCTTCTTCTCTTTTTTTTAGAAAAGTGGTTGGGGTCCACTCGGGTAGGTTGGAAGGGCTTTGTTCTGAATCTAAAATAAAGGAAGTTTGGACACGTGGAGAAAATGGAAGAGGCCTCTGTTTTGCTAAGTTGGGAAGCTTGGTGCCCACGGAAAATATGACGTGGACAAAGGAATGGGTAGCTTCATGCACATGTGGAAGAAAGTAGTCCACACATGGAACAGATTGGGACTAGTTCGTGAATGGGTTGACTCGACCTGTACACAAATTAAACTAAATCAATATAGAAAATTAAACCAAACTTGAATTACCTCTAATAATTTATTAAAATGCAATGAAGAGGGGAAACACATTTTCTTATGTTTAAATTTAAAATATGTGCATAACAATAATAATAAGTGCTATGTAAAATAGATAAATTTATACATTATTTAGCACTTATCAATGCGCCTCGGATCGTAAAATTCAAAAAAATTTCTGAATCCAAATCCAGAAGATCTTTGAACTCATTAGGGAGGAGAGATTAGGATCTGAGGAGGGTTGATTAAGATTTATAAAAATAAAACAAAAATCAAAAGTTATTAATTCGAAGATCTCATCTTCAAAAAGTCTGCAGGTGTAAAACACCGCAGCCTGATGATCTTTCTAGGTTCCTGGTTAAGCCGCACATATGTCCGGCCTCTACAGGTATCCACACTAGGATCTAATCATCTGAGATAGGATCTTACCGGAGTGCTAGCTCCTTGCAAAGACCTCTCATGACTATCATAATATTGGAAGATAAAAATCTGCAGCATTCCTCTTTGAAGAAGAACGCTTTCTTCTTCAACCTTGCTCGCAATGGAGGAAGATGAGGGATGAAGCTTTAAGCATGGATCTTCCTTGCCTTGCTCCCGTAGATGAAGAGGAAGACGAGATCCCCTTGCTGCCGTGGAGAAGGAAGGAAGAAGAGAGGGAGAGAGGAGGCATGGGGATCTAGGATTAAGAATTCAATGCACATGCCTCCCCTTTTATAGATTGGGTTTAGGGCTTCTTCTAATCTTATTAGGAGTATGGGACTATAACCCACCCTTGGATTAATGCCAAGTGTCCAATCCTTGTGCTCATAGATGCATGACATGTGTCCACTTAATCAATTGATTAATTTTCTAATCACAATAGGACTCCTAATCTTATTAGGAGAATTAATTGATTTGGGAGCATGCATCCTACGATGCCATGTGGACTTTAAAGTCCGCATAGTGTGAACATGACTTAAGTCATATTCATCCGACGACGACATGTGGTCTTTAAAATCCGCACAAATCTTGGTTTAATCAAATTGACCCAATCATGAACCCAAATCAATTTGGGTCGAACCTAATTTGATTTGGCTCATTAAATCAGCCCAATTGCAATCCATTATAATCAATTCCACTTAATTCTTCTTTCATTAACTCACTAACACTTAGTGGGTTAATTCAATCACCAATCATATTGATGATTGATTTCTATTGTGATTCCAAATCATAATTATGATAGTCTGACTAATTAAATCCTCTATGTGTGTGACCCCGTAGGTTCTATTCTGACTGGTAGTGAGACATTTTGAGATCTCCATCTCAATATCACTGAAACTCCTTTTAGTGGACTGAAACGATTTCAGTTCTACTATCCGGGTTCATTGATCACCAAGTGAATGCCGTCGAGTCTCACAATCCACTAGTGACACCTAGCAATATATGGTGGCAACCCAGCAGAACCTCTAGGTGCAGTTAGCATATGATACAGTCTCTCTATCATGGATCCCGACGTGACAGAGGTTATGGATATCTCGTCAAACCCCATCGTCCGTCATATATTAAATTTATACGACTTGCAGTTTGAGATATGGAAAATTTTTTTTCCAAAATACTTAACCAAAAATTTATCGAACTCAGTCTTATAAATCACATAGGATCACTCCTAATCTATCAAGGTTGATAGATCCTATCTAGATGCAACCCTATTCCAAAATGAACCTACTGCAGCCAATCCGCATCACAAAGACCCGAATGGCTAGGGCCCAAGTTCACATGCTCGTCAAACTACAGCAACCTCACAGTGAATAGCTGAGGCATCGCAGGTCAAAGGACCAGTCATACAACTGCGGCATAAGTGTCACTGATGAGTGGATAGACATCCATGTGACTACTATCTTTGGTCATGCTCAGTACCTTGTTCTCTAACAAGTACTCACACAATCACTCCAGTGTCTCTACACCGTGGACTCGAGACTCGTCCATCTGACTAAGTGATCTGTACACTAATCTCAGCAGATCGATCACCGTCCCTCGTGATAGATCCATCGATCAGGTGCATTTAGAAATTAATCCCTAATGACACATGCCTCGAATTCTCAACTCCTTTGAGAATATGTATTATCATCTATTAATTTCTTGGACGATTCATGGACACATACAAACATGAATGAAAAATAAATTGCCCAATCTTATTTATAAATAAGTGTCAAATAACAAATTTATGCCCCAGATTACAAATATGCGTCAGCCACGTTGGCTTCTAGGGCATACTTCTAACATACCTAATATTAAGTCTAGAGATCTTTCACCGTAGTAGAGCTGCTAAAGTCTTTCCGGTGTTGATTTGTCTCGGCTGGATATAACAGGCAAGTTGCATCGGAGGATCGGACCTCTCTATTGACATGAGATGTAGTGCGGGTAAAGGTAGATTTGGGCGCTAATAATTGTTAAGTGAGGACCCAATGACGACTTTACTTCTGTGGAAAATATGGTGGGTCTAACTTAACCAAGAAACGGGACAAGTAACTGTTAGGTGAGGTCCATATGACTTGGAGACCAAGTTGGATACAACTTACTTGAGAAATATTGTACAAGGAGTTGTACACTCATCGTTTATGTGTCCCCAATAACTATTAGTGAGGTGGCATGTAAATTGGTGGGACCGTCGCACCCCACTGGAAACCTAGAGTCGCAGGTTTATGTTTCTCTATCAGATGAGTGTTTGAGATTCGAGAAAATAATGGGAGGTGTTTATTTTAAAAGGCCCTAAAACAAATAAAGTTCAAGTTCAAAATTCTAATTAGAATCTTTACTCTCTGAGAATTATAAAGTCAGCATCTAAATTCTTAACTTATATCCTAGAGAACAACCGTTTGACCAAACCCAATTATAAAGACTGGCTCTGCAATTTCAAAATAATTTTGAATTGTGAGAAATTAGGGTATGTGCTGGCCCATAAAATCTCTGTATTACCAGTCCGTCCTATCACTGATCAGCGTAAGACGCATGCTAAGTGGACGAACGATGACAATATGGTTAGGTGCTACATAAAGGCATCAATGTCCAATGAACTTTAATGCCAGCATGAGAATATGAAGACTGCTAGGGATATATTGAATCACCTGCAAGAGTTGTATGGTGAATAGAGTCGCGCAGCTCAGTTTGAAAGATGCGTGAAGGGCAATCTGTCCATGATCATGGTCTGACCATGATAAAAGACTTAGAGGAGCTTGAGAAGCTCGGCATGACCATACACAAGGAAGTGCAAATGGATTTGATCATACAATACCTTCCAGTTTCGTATGAACAGTTTATAGTAAACTACCATATGAATAAGATTGTATGCACTAAAATAGAATTGTTAAATAAATTGGTAACTACCTTAGAGACCTTGAAGAGTTCAAGGGCCATTATTCTTGCTGTTGAGTTGGCTTCTACTTCCAAGAGAGAGTCTACCTGGAAGAAGAAGAAGCCTGCGAAAAAGATCGAGAAAAAGCCGAGCAAGAAAGTTCCAAAAAAAAGGCCGATTGTAAGGGAAAGTGTTTCCATTGCATCATGGAATGGCCATTGGAGGAGGAACTATCCTACATACATGGGAAGCATAAAGAGCAAAAAGGATGACAGACCTTCTGAAGGTATGTCAAATATGCTCATTATTAAAAGGATACTTAGGGACTGTTACCTGCTGCTAGTAGAAATTTAATTTCCGTATCTTGTTTAACACAAAAAGATTTTTATAAAACTATTGTTCCATTTATTTGAGAAATAAATTGGTTGCAAGTAGTTTTATGATTGACAGTCTTGATCACATAAATATGGATGCATCTGCAAATGAATCTGAGCAAACAGTGAGTACTATAGGATCCAAAAGATCTAAAGATGAGATAAATTTAAAGTATTTGTGGCACCTCAGGGTTGGCCATATAGGAGAAGATAGAAAAAACAAATTGAAGAAACATGAACTTTTAGGCTCATTGACTTCCGAGTCATATTCGATTTATGAATCCTACTTTCAAGGAAAGATGGCCAAATTATCCTTTGTAGGACACGGGGAGAGATCCACTAAAATACTTATCCTAGTACACACTGACGTGTATGGCCCATTCGATGGGCAAGCTAGGGATTGTAATTTTACTTCATTTACCGATAATTACTCATAGTTTGGATATATGTATGAGACACAAATCTGAAACTTTTGAAAAGTTCAAAGAGTTCAGATATGAAGTAGAAAAACAAATAGAAAAACTCATTAAGATTTTTCGATCAGATCGAGGAGGTGAATAGCTTAGTGGAGAGTTCCATAATTATCTCAAAAAAAATGGTATAGTTTCATAATGGACCCTCCTTGGTACACCTCAGCACAACAAGATGTCAGAGAGGAGGAATCAGATCCTATTGGATATGGTCAGGTCTATGATAAGCTTTACTGATTTATCATTATTTCTTTAGAGAGATGTCCTACTTTAAGCAATTTACATATTGAATAGAGTTTTCTCTAAATCTATTCCTACCACGCCATATGAGATATGGTACGGTAAGAAGCCGAGTCTTGGTTATCTTAAGATTTGGGGATGTCCAGCCCAAGTCAAGCGACAACAGACGGACAAGTTAGAGGATATGACAATTAATGCTCATTTTATTGGATATCCTAAAGAGCCATTAGGATACGATTTTTTGTCCCAAAAGATCACAAAGTGTTTGTGAGCCGACATGTTATCTTTATGAAAAATAGTTTATCCTTGATAGACGCAGTGAGAGAAAAATTAAGCTCGAAGAGAAAGTCTCTGAAGAGCAACGAACCACTGTGCTTATAGAACCTATTCATATCAAGCCAGCACATGTAGAACCTCCTCCATCTCGTAGATCTAATAAGATTTTCCATTCTCCTAAAAGGTACTTAGGTATGCTTACTGTTGCCCAAGGTGACAACCCAAGAGGGGGGGTGAATTGGGTTTTCTAAAAATTATGTTCCCTAATTTTTACTTTGAATTGAATGCAGCGGAATGATAAGATGTTATTTACTTAAGCTCTAGGCAATTACAAGTAAAGTAGTGGAAAATTAAGCTAGAGCAATTATACTATGGCTTTAGGGTGCAATTGATCTAAAATTAACTTATAGTTGTATGATCAATTTTAATCTATGTGTATGATAAGAATGGAGAGGAAGCTAAGCAAATTCTAAACAATCACTTATAACTCTATAGAAAACAAAGCTAGAGATATTACATAATCAAGTACGAATGTAAGGCATGAAATACACGAGATAAGGCATCACAAACACAAAGATGTATAGTGGTTCGGTGCACCCCAGCACCTACATCCACTCCCCAAGATCTCTTGAGAATTTCACTATAATCCCCCAGATTACAGCCGGTTGTTTTACAAGCTCACAACCCAACTTGTTGTTTTGCGAGATCACAACGAACTCGGTCGGTTTTCACAGGCTCACCGACTAGAACCAACCGATTGTTTTCCCGGATTCACAATCAAACCCAGTTGGTTTTTCCAAAGGCTCACCAACCACAACCTTACAACGATTGTTTTCCGGGTTCACAATCAACCCAGTTGGTTTTCCCAAAGGCTCACCAACCACAACCTTACAACGTTGGTTTTTCCTTTGGCTCACCAACAAACCTTAACCCTTTGATTCAATCCCTTGATTGAATCAAGCTATAAGATATTAGAACAAGAGTTTAAATCAAATACAAGCTTCTCAAATAAGCAAATATAGCAAATATAAACAAGTAAAGTAAAGAGAAGAAGCCCTCAAACAAATTTGTAGATGAAGGAACTCGGCTTCTTCTTTACTTGACCCTCTTCTGATTTTGCACGAAGTAGAGGATCACCGAGGCAGCACATAGTTGGAGAGGAAGCTTTGGGATTCACTTGGATGTTCTTCTTCTCTCTCTTTTACTTTGAATGGCCCTTTTGTGCTTTTGGGAGATTTTCCTTGTAATCTCTTTGAAATCTCTTCCCTAAATGTTCTCTCCCACTTCCATCCCTTCTTCCCTAGCTCTCCTCTTGATTTTATAGCTTTAGAGGGAGTGGAAACAAAAATCTAGCCGTTAGAGACAAAAATAGAGCCGTTGGAATCAAGAAAAAACAAGCCGTTATGCCTCCCAGCGTGCTGGAGTCGACTCGGCTGAAGTAGGAGTCGACTCGGCTGAAACAGGAGTCACTTGTGAATAGTAGTCTGTCGGCACTGTAGCTGGGAGTCGACTCCGCACTGTAGCGCTGAAGTAGGAGTCGACTCGAGCACTGTAGCGCTGAAGTAGGAGTCGACTCGAGCACTGTAGCGCTGAAGTAGGAGTCGACTCGAGCACTGTAGCGCTGAAGTAGGAGTCGACTCGAGCACTGTAGCGCTGAAAATCAACTCTCTGTCTTTTTGTTTGTTCTCAGTCGGAGTCGACTCGTAGAGTATCGGAGTCGACTCGAGCACTATTTCTTGAAACTCCAGAGTGCCAGAGTCGACTCTAAACTTCCAGGAGTTGACTCGAGGACTATTCTTTTGAATCTTTCTTTGAATTTGCTCCTCTAACTTGAATCATTTGAACTTGAAACTTGGGCCAATAAAGTGTAGCTTTCTTCCAACTTTTCTTGAGAGCTTTTGAGGCCTTCTTGTATTTTTCCAACTTGCTATGTTCCTTGCAAAACAAATTATCTTTCTTCTTGCAACACAAACATTAGTATTTATACTTCAAGGTTTTGTGATCATCAAAATCAATCTTTAAATCAATCTTTGGGTCATCAGTCTCCCCCTTTTTGATGATGACAAAACTTGGAGTATATGCAATATAAAATATATTGTGTTCTAGAAGTAATGCATAGCTAAGTTGTTTGAAGTAGAAAATATATATCTTTAAAATATACTTCATGATAATGCTTTAGATTTAATCAACTTAACATAATCAACACATAAAGCATTATGAGCATATACTTAGATATTTCTCCCCCTTTTTGACAACATCAAAAAGATAGTGAAACATTAAGCACAAAGATAAGAATACTCAAATATTTCTTTTTCTTATTGTACTCCGATTTGCATGTCAAATTATTGCAAGAATATGAATCATATAACTCAAGGCAATAATGTTAGAAAAAGATTAATGAGCATAGACCAGAGCCAATTAAGATAATTTCAGAGGAGAACACATCAAATGTGATTCCAAAGATAGTTTTCAAATCAAGTGTAGGTGGAATCTTTCTTAAGTTAATTCAAGAAGTACCACAAATGATATTCAATAATAAGTATGAATGGAAATCTAACCTCTCTTCAATAATAAGTATGAAAGCTTGTTCATTTAAGATCTTTTGCCCAATATATTAAGTATTTTAACAACATGAGAGCAATTTAACTAATTTTCAGAGTATAAGAGCAATATATTAAGTATGATTGCAAAGTTCTTTTATGATGTAAAAATATTGTGGCATAAACACCAAAACATGAATTCATGCAATTTATGATATATCTTAGAGCATACATAAAATTCAAGGCTTTGAAGATTCTTTTAAAGCTCTTTTAAAAATTTTATTCCTTTAAAAAGAAGCACATTTTGGTACACATAATAATGGATTGGCACGAAATTGAAGTTCTAAAGAACAAGCCAATAAGAACTCATTAGTGAATTCCAAAAATAGGTTTTCTAAGAGATACTCAAGAAAATCATTATTCTTCCCCTTTTTCATTAAATTAGAGGCTCTTAAGATCAACTATTTGAATTGCAATTTGGTTCATGATTGATGCATAAGATATACTAACCAAATAACAAGCCTCAAGGTGTATCGTAAAGATTTTCAGATTAAATTTCAGATGATACATATTGGAGAGTATTAGGATCACTTTTCATTTAGTATTCTTTCTCTCTCCTTTAGTTATGGATTTATGCGATTAGGTTCCATATTATCTTTTCTTCTGAAATTTTCTTTCTCCTCCTTAATTGATCGTTCCATTTAAGAGTTTAGAATTTGAAGATAATGTTCAATAAAATTGTGAATCTCGAAAATATATTTTTCTATAAGTTTCAGCACAGCTTACACTAATGAGAGTATATTTCTATAAAGCTTAATGTTTGAGATAAGACGAACTTTATAGAATTAAGACAAATAATGGCAACACAAGGAGGTTTATCAAAATCAATCCATAAAATATTCAAGATATTCATCAAATGGATGTAACCTTTTGCATTTAGATTGAATATCTAAAGCTCCCCCTCAAAAGATGCATTCTTCTTTAATCATTCTTTTCTTTGTTGAAATTCAGATTTTGATGACAAGCGTGAATAGAACTGAAATTCTATGATATCGAGAATGTAGAGTGATCTAGAATTATTCAAAATTTGTAGCAATTACTCTTTCTAATCCTTCAAGAACAAGTTATGCTTTCTCTTAATCTTAGAAAAAATGTATAGAAATATTAATCAGAAAATGATTCATTTGAAGCTCAATTTCTTTCAAAAGCATTTACATTTTCTTTCTTTTAAGAATCATTTGAGTGAGCTGAAATATTTCTAGCTTTAAGATCATTCACTCTATATATATATTTTGATGGAAGTCTTTAAGAATGTAGGAGAGAAAAACATATAGATGATCATTGAGGTATATATATTTATAGAACTCAATTTCTTAATCATAGTTTTTCAGCAATGTATACATGAAGCACAATAAATCTTTTCAATATCAAAATAAAATAATATATTTAAAAATATTTGTTTGCAATCAAGATCATCGAAAGACACATCATTTAGACCAATATTAGTACACTTTAAAGATAAGAAATGATATGTTTCAGATGCGTATCGCGGCAAACAATCAAGGCATCAGAATTATTCTATTTTTCTTAAACTGTAGTTTTTATTTAGAAATCATATTGAGTTTAAGCTTTTATACAAAATCAGATTCTGAATTTTATAAAGATTTTCAATAGAGGCTTTCAAAATCATAATTTGAGATATGTATCTTCCACATTGTAGCTCATCTTAAATCATTACGATTGAAAACACATATTTTAAACATATAAGAGCATATTCAGAATATTTGTATTTATGTTGAGTTTTGGTATGAATTAGAACATTATATACCAAAGTTAGGCAAGTTGAAAGATAAAACAAAATCAATTCATTTTGCCTAAATAGAGATATACTTCTCTTCTCCTTTTTACAAATTTATTCAACTTTCAGATTTCAAAGATGATTGTGAACGACAAATCTAAAATTTCTTTTCAATAATACCATAAAATAACTTCATATAGTATTTCAAACATTCAATCAAATTATCCAAGTATGGAGCATTACAAAATATTGAGAATCCATAATTCAAAATATCATGCCACATGCAAAATATATTATGTGTTAAGTCATGCATTAAAATATTAAGAACAAGCATGTTAATGATCAAAATCAATTCTTTTCAAATAAACTCCTCCTATTTAAATATAATCTTGCACTGATTTCATCCTTAAAGTATGTTTTCAAGTGATTAAAAATTTGACTTGATTCTTCTTATATACTTTTATTTACTTTGTCTTTCATTTTTACTTTCTTATGCTTTATACTCTATTTGCTCCCTATCCGGTGGAGTTGGAAGGGGCACGAGGTACTACCACTAGCCTCCCTCTTGTGCCGTCCCTAATATACCCTACACCGAATAGTTGGGTCAAATAGTGCCGGATACTACCACTAGCCTCCCCATTGGCACCATCCCTATGATGAGCAATATAGAAAGGTTAAAATGTTCACTTCAAACTCTTCCTGTTTAAGTGTAATTAATTACGGATTTTATCCCTTTCAAAAGAATGCTCACACAAGTCTCACAAATGTGCCGAATATATTATGCTTGTTTTGCTTTTCCTTAAGATTGGAGTATTTGCCTTCACTTAGATTTTACTTTTCTTGAATAATATCCATTTTCTTTTCTTTATCTCTCTCTCTTTTTGTTATTCTCAAGTAATTTACATGAAAGAGCAGAATAAAGAAATAATCTTATATATCATATAGATGTATATCATGCAAACAACATTTTCATTATGCTCAAGAATTTATTGCTTCTCACAAGTCAATTTAAATCAGCATTTTAAGCATATACTTGTGTATTTCATGGTTATGATATAGGCAAAGGAACATTTTAGTTTGAGCAAACCATGAATCAATTTCTAAAAGCATAAGTCAATTAATACATATATAGACATGATATCAAGAAATTAATAATTAAAGATTTTAACCATGCCATAATAAAATTTAAGTTATTGACTTTGCTCAGCTAATTTATGAGAGAGGTATCTAAAATTACCTATTCATTTTATATTCTTCAAGTCAAATTAGATTTCTTATATGTGAACTTTTGGCTGAAGAAGGTCCTCTCTCTTGTTTGCATGTGAATGTTTATTGTATCTTATGTGGAGGTGTCCTTCAAGTTGAAATCTCTCATTTTCTTGCTCAAGGATCCTGCATTATTAACAAACTCCTTTTCTTTCTTGAAAGAAAGTCATTAGTTTCTTCAAGATACAAACCATTCATCCAACATATTTTTAACTAGATGACTCAATATAAGATATGACAATAGTTGAATGTTGAGTCACTTTACTCAAGAGATTGCCTAAATATAAGCAAGCACATATCACTGGAACTAAAGAGATAGTTTCATTAACCAAGATGGTTCAAGGACAAGCATGTGAGGCAATAGGAAGATTCATCAAGGTCAAATCAATTTCTTATTTTCAAAATCAATTTAGTTTAGATTTTATTTGCTTAAGATAATTATCAATAAGACACGCTAGCTAAGTTTTAATCAACTTATCTTAAACAGTTGTTTCTATCAAAATTCAGATTATGATTTATTTGTTATCAATAAATTATGATTCATTAAAGTTAGATTGAAGTCTTGCACAAGGGCACATAATGAGCATACAATCTGGTCTACTAGCTGTATGATAAAATACTTATTCTATCATGCTTCAATACAGCTTTAAAATAATAGATCTACTTTGCTCATCCTTTTCAAATTCTACAAGATGGGGTCATAGACATACCTTCTTCATGCCAATCTTCTATAAGAGTTTTCTTGTAGACTAACTTTGGTCAATGAAGATCCCCTTTCTTGTTTGTCTTAATTTGGAGTTCAAGAAAAAATGTTAATTCATTCATTATACATATTTCAAACTCACTTTGCATGAGCTTAGTAAAATCTCCATATAAATCTTCATTAGTAGAACCAAAAAGGATGCCATCAATGTATGCTTTGAGCAAGCAAGATATCACAAATTCTTCTTTTTAATGTATAGATTTATTACTTTTTATCAAAAAGTTACTCAAGCTTTTACATCATGCTTTTGATGCTTGTTCCAAATCATATATTGCTTTATCATATTTGTAATGAGTGTTTTCAAATAAGGTGGTTATTTTACATAGATCCTTTTTTAATGAAATAACCATATAGGAGTGCATTCTATACATTCATTTGACAAAATATAAAGCTCATAAAGCAAGCAAATGATAATAGTGATCTTTACTTCTAATCATGCAAGAGTTTCATCAAGATCTATTTCATCTTTTCTTGATTTAGTCTTTTAGTAGTCATCAATTTTTCTTCACTAAGTGCATTTCTGAAAAACTTAATTTGGTTCTAATTATTAACAAGTTTTCAGATTGTTATATGTAAAAGATTAACCATATACATATATAATTTAATTTTAGTATCTTGATAATAAATCATTAGTCTCATAAAGAATAAAATGAATTGATATTTCTACAACTCGAATCTTTTCATTGAATGTTCTATATGCATTGCTTGATGAATGATATCCAAGGATAGAAATATCTTTATCAGATTTGACATTATTTTCAAAAGACCATATCAAGCATAACATAAACTACTGAAAAATATGAAAGATATGCAATAGATCATTTTCTATTTTTCAGAAGATCAAATGGAGTTTTCATCAAAAATAGATCTAATAGAAACCATATATATGACAAGCAATGATGATAGCTTTTAAAAAAATCATTTAAGTAGATGACGATCATACAACATTGCCTTTTTTATTTCTTCAAGGATTCTATTAATCCTATTTTACTTATGGTGTTCTTGGTGCAGAAACAATTGTATTCAATATTATTTTCTGTGCACAACTTAATAAGAAATTGGTTTTCAAAACTATGCCATGATACTTCTTTTACTTTCATAGTTTGCAAATCTTTTTCATTTGATCCCTTTTTGTGAGTTTGTGCCAATGCAGAAAATATTTCAATTTAAGTGCCAAGAACAAAACCAATGTAAGCTTTTGAAAACTTAGTGTTGGAAACAACATCTTTAGATTTAGAAATTGGTTTTTGTTTGTTTCCTTAGTTAATATGCATAGCAAACTTTGACCTTGCAGAAGATAGTCTACGTAAACCAATGACAAAGTCTTTTGAAATTAAGTCCATACTAGCATAAGTTAATTTTATATGCCAAAAAAAATTCTTTAATATTAGTATTTATAATGCATAATTTTTTTAAGAGCATATTAAGTACATATTCTTATGTCTATGATCAATAGAAGATAATGCCTTGGATAAGAACTCTCAATCAAGCATATAGAGGACTCAAAAAGATAATTTAAGGAAATTGATTAATCATTAACAAAGTATCCCTCAATATAGAAAAGTATAGAAAGATGAAGGACTTGAATTCATTTCTTCTATTTTAATTACTTTTCTTGATTTTATTTTAAGTTTCACTCTTTAACGTGTGTCTAGAACACCCATTTGTATGAAAGTTCTATTTGTTTCATGGGTATCTTGGCACACCTTCATCTACATCCTCATATTTTCATTTTGGGTACCCAAGCTTGCTTGGGTCCTTGAGAGTTAGGATATATGGTTCCTTTTGGAACCCAAATCTGTTTAACAGTAATAACTTTACCATTTGATTTAATTGTACTAGAACTATAGGTAAGATTGTTATGTCCATTCTTTTGATGTTTGAAATACGTTATCCTTTTTGATGATTTGCTTGACGAATTTAAAACCTTTTTCTTTAGGAATTCATTGCTAAGTGAAGGAGTTAAGCCAAATTTTGATTTATCAAAATCAGCATGTTGGCTTTCAAACATCATTTTTAATCTTTCTGAACTTACAGTAAATTTGTTAATAAAAGACTTCAATTGGTTAATTTCTTCACTTAAGTTTTGATTTTCTTTAATTAAATTCTGATTTTTCTGAATCAATTGTTCTGAATTTAACCTTAAGCTTTCATTTTCAGAATTTAGTTTGTCATATATTTCAGCAATAGAATTTCTTTCTTTTGAGATTTCGAGATTTAGCTTTTTATGTTTTTTATTTTTGATAGCTAATTTTCTACATTCACCATACAAATCATGAAAAGCATTTAATAGTTCATCATACGAATATTCTTCATGAAATTCATTTGGTGTAAAATTAGATTCAGATTCTACTTTATCTTCTAGTGCCATAAAACATAAGTTAGTTACCTCTTGTAGTTCATTGTTGCTTCTAGCTTTCAATTTCTTGCTTGACTCTTCTTTAGTCAAGATTTTCTTTCTTTTTATCTCTTTCTTCCTTTCTTCTTGCTTTCTTTTCTTCTTTGTCTTTAGGAAGCTTGTGAATTTTTTTGTTGTTTTTTCTTCCTCGAGTCGACTCGGATTTACTTGGAGTCGACTCGACTAACTTGAGAGTCGACTTGAGATCTTCGGGAGACGTCTCGTTCTCAGAGGCCTAAAGGATGATTCTCTGTCTTTTGAACTGTTCTGCCTCGGAGTCGACTCGGGCCTTGTTGGAGTCGACTCGGCTAACTTGGAAGTCGACTCTGAAATACTTGGAGTCGACTCGTTCACAGGATCTTCAAGACTGAGTCTCTGCCTTTCAGACTGTTCTTCTCTAGGAGTCGACTCGGACAAACTAGGAGTCGACTCGGCTAATGTGGAAGATTCTGCAGTCTCATTGTTAGTATGCAATTGAAGCATATGTGAGCTAATCTGAGATTTATCATAAATATTTTTTAAAGTATCCCAAATCTCCTTAGCAGATAAGCATGCAGAAATTTCATTAAATTTCGTTTCATGAATAGCACAATATAATATGTTCATAGCATTAGCATTTAATTGTGCTAGGTCTTTTTCATTAACAGCTTGAGAGAGTGTGTGAGGGCCATTTATAATGATATTCCATATTTTATAGTTTTGTGATTGAACAAAAATTTTCATTCTAGCTTTCCATTGAATATAGTAAGTTCCATCAAACAGTGGAGGTCTGTTTATGGAAAGTCCCTCGGCAAATAATATGTTATGTGGGGTTGTCATAATCTTTAGCTCTAGTCGGTTAAGACTATAATTAATAGAAGAGCACCTGCTCTGATACCACTTGTTGCCCAAGGTGACAACCCAAGAGGGGGGGTGAATTGGGTTTTCTAAAAATTATGTTCCCTAATTTTTACTTTGAATTGAATGCAGCGGAATGATAAGATGTTATTTACTTAAACTCTAGGCAATTACAAGTAAAGTAGTGGAAAATTAAGCTAGAGCAATTATACTATGGCTTTAGGGTGCAATTGATCTAAAATTAACTTATAGTTGTATGATCAATTTTAATCTATGTGTATGATAAGAATGGAGAGGAAGCTAAGCAAATTCTAAACAATCACTTATAACTCTATAGAAAACAAAGCTAGAGATATTACATAATCAAGTACGAATGTAAGGCATGAAATACACGAGATAAGGCATCACAAACACAAAGATGTATAGTGGTTCGGTGCACCCCAGCACCTACATCCACTCCCCAAGACCTCTTGGAAATTTCACTATAATCCCCTAGATTACAACCGGTTGTTTTACAAGCTCACAACCCAACTTGTTGTTTTGCGAGATCACAACGAACTCGGTCGGTTTTCACAGGCTCACCGACTAGAACCAACCGATTGTTTTCCCGGGTTCACAATCAAACCCAGTTGCTTTTCCCAAAGGCTCACCAACCACAACCTTACAACGATTGTTTTTCGGATTCACAATCAACCCAGTTGGTTTTTCCAAAGGCTCACCAACCACAACCTTACAACGTTGGTTTTTCCTTTGGCTCACCAACAAACCTTAACCCCTTGATTCAATCCCTTGATTGAATCAAGTTACAAGATATTAGAACAAAAGTTTAAATCAAATACAAGCTTCTCAAATAAGCAAATATAGCAAATATAAACAAGTAAAGTAAAGAGAAGAAGCCCTCAAACAAATTTGTAGATGAAGGAACTCGGCTTCTTCTTTACTTGACCCTCTTCTGATTTTGCACGAAGTAGAGGATCACCGAGGCAGCACACAGTTGGAGAGGAAGCTTTGGAATTCACTTGGATGTTCTTCTTCTCTCTCTTTTACTTTGAATGGCCCTTTTGTGCTTTTGGGAGATTTTCCTTGTAATCTCTTTGAAATCTCTTCCCTAAATGTTCTCTCCCACTTCCATCCCTTCTTCCCTAGCTCTCCTCTTGATTTTATAGCTTTAGAGGGAGTGGAAACAAAAATCTAGCCGTTAGAGACAAAAATAGAGCCGTTGGAATCAAGAAAAAACTAGCCGTTATGCCTCCCAGTGTGCTAGAGTCGACTCGGCTGAAACAGGAGTCACTTGTGAATAGTAGTCTGTCGGCACTGTAGCTGGGAGTCGACTCCGCACTGTAGCGCTGAAGTAGGAGTCGACTCGAGCACTGTAGCACTAAAGTAGGAGTCGACTAGAGCACTGTAGCGCTGAAGTAGGAGTCGAATCGAGCACTGTAGCGCTGAAAATCAACTCTCTGTCTTTTTGTTTGTTCTCAGTCGGAGTCAACTCGTAGAGCATCGGAGTCGACTCGAGCACTGTTTCTTGAAACTCCAGAGTGCCAGAGTCGACTCTAAACTTCCAGGAGTCGACTCGAGGACTATTCTTTTGAATCTTTCTTTGAATTTGCTCCTCTAACTTGAATCATTTGAACTTGAAACTTGGGCCAATAAAGTGTAGCTTTCTTCCAACTTTTCTTGAGAGCTTTTGAGGCCTTCTTGTATTTTTCCAACTTGCTATGTTCCTTGCAAAACAAATTATCTTTCTTCTTGCAACACAAACATTAGTATTTATACTTCAAGGTTTTGTGATCATCAAAATCAATCTTTAAATCAATCTTTGGGTCATCACTTACAGAGAAAGTGTTCCTCATGAGAAATAGGGATCATTGTAAGGATCCCAATACCTACAACGAAGTGATGTTAGATATCGATTCCGAGAAATAGCTGGAAGCGAAGTGTTCGTCCGATTCCTGTTTACCTAAAAATATGCTAAACAGATCGTTGTTAGAACCGACAAACAAAGTTTAAATAAATTTTACTCTTACCTTTTCTACTCGAAGAATAGTGGTTGTAAGAGGTCGATCCACAGGGAGGCGATTGGAGTTGCATAAAAATTAGAACGTTCACTCGAATTTGAAATTGATTTTTGAATGATAAAAGGAAAACATTATTTTGAGGATGTTGATGGATGATCTAGTCTACCGGAGAATATTTTTTTAATTGAAATTAACTAAAAGACAGATACTTGAAATCGAGGAGCATTTATAAATTTAATAAAATATTTAACTATTCAAAGAAAAATTTTGGCATGGATGAAAACAGTGCTTAGGAAGATTGAGGCCTGGAACATAGACTGAATGAAAGAGAATTTAATGCATTGCATAAAAAGTACAAATTAAACTGAACCTAGAACATGGATTGCATGAAAGAAAATTAATTGATTTCGTAAAAAGAAATGATTACAAAAAGTAAAAAGATTGAAGATGAAGCCTAATGCTTCTTTCTTCTAAAAAAAATAAAAAATAAAATAAAATAAAAACAAGAAATCTTATTTCCTCTCCCTTTCTCTCCCACGGTGGACTTTCAACATAAAACACTTTTTTTTTCTCTCTCTCTTCTTCCCTTTTCTCAGAAAACAGGGCCTCCTCTGTTCTTTGGCTCAACACCCAGCTCGCAGTCGAGCTCCTCCTCCCCTCTCCTCTCGCCGATGGCCTCCTTATATAGCTCGCCCCCACCTCTTGAAGCCGACTGAGAATCGAAACGGTGGCGGGATCACGGACGCGGAAGCTTGATCCGTGGAGGGGGATCACGGGATTAATGGGAAAACATCACGGGATGCTGAGAGGCTGACTTGAAACGAAAGAAGATGAGATGGGAGGCTGGCTGCGGGATCCTTGATGGCTGAAGAGGAATGGATCTGGGGTCGTGATCGACGGGAGGAAGGAAGCGCGGGCTGAGGCGGATTGCTTGATTTGGGAGGATGCCGTGGGAGATGGACGGATGCAGGATCACTTGGAGGAGGCGGTCACGGCTTGGATCCGGGCGCTGGGACATTGGCATGGATGCGGTGGAGACGCGGTGCAGGATCGCCGGAGATTGGATTCAGACGCTGGGATTCCGGGCGTTGCTGGCACGGTGGCTGGCACGGGAGTTGGATGCATTCGAACGGGCGCTTGGGATCGATGTGGCAGACGCATGGGATCATTCCCTCTCCCCTGTTTTCGCATGGATGAAGCTGCTTTGATGCGGGTGAGAGGATCTCCCTTCATTGAATATGGGTCATGTGCCAGTTTCTGCAATGGAATTGGATTTTGCAAGAAGGTCTGGGACTTTCTTTGCCCTCCTGAGATGGGAGCTGGGAGATACCAAGTTCCGTCCAATTAGTCATAGAGATAAAAAAAATAGTGTGATATGAAATTTGGCTCACGAGTCATCTGTTCTGACTGGAGGTCAATTGCAAGTCTTTCATGTCATGGGTCACCCAGCACCTCATAGTTATGATATGGTCAAATTAGATTTGCCCAAAATTCTTTCCTAAAAGCACAAAGAAATTGGACCCGATTCGGACCCGAACCCGACTCGAACCCGACCCGACTCGGACCCGAGTCAGGTCTGGGAAGGGATTCTTCTGAAGTCAAATTTGTACTCAATATGCATTTTATCTCCAATTTATGATAATCTGTGCCGAACCCAAATATAATATTAACTCAGTGAACTTATCATTATTGGTTAGCAATAACACTAATTTTAGTGACATGTAGGTCGTACTTTTATGCTCTCATCACACCCCCCAACTAGCTTATTGCTAGTCTCTAGCAATTAACAAGCAAACGATAAAATGAGGGCACAAAAAGATGTAGTCTAACTTATGACTTTTTCTCCTTTTTTTTTTTTGAATTGAAGCTAAATACACAAACTATGATATGTACCCATTTTCGTAGGGAGTAACGATTGCACTTAGCACGTGCAACAAGCCTTTAAACACCTAGGTTACCCTATTGGACGAGTGTTGTCTCGTGAGGGTTTGCAGTGAAGTTACCCACAAACTTCATCAATCAGGGATTTCTAATGTTTAACTCAAAATTTGAACAAGTACTATTGTATGAACTTAGAATTGGAAGGACAATAAAGACTTATTGCTATCATATTTAAGCAGACTCTAAGTCAAGTTCCATTAGTCCCCATCTATCTGCTAACAAGTCAAGAATGTAGTGAGGTGCAAGATAGTATCATATAAATGAGTAGCTTTTACTTACTTCCAACATGATCACTTTAATTTTCAAGACTTTCTAGAGTTAAATGGTAATGAATACCCCAGATTTATTTATTTATTTATTTATTTATTTATTTTGAATGCTAAGAAGAATGACTTGTGCAATATCTAGCCTTATTAAGCTTTCTAGCTAACCCATGTAGCGAGTGTTAGGCCAATGACTCCCGATCCAGATGGCTCAGGGCCCTAGGTGTAGAGACACCCTAACAGGCTTAATAACTCAAGTTAACTAGGCTTCAAGGTCAAATTAGTCACTCAGAGTTTAATCTCAATCATACTCACCTTTTTACGCGAACACTCGCTGCTTGCTAGGCAAGAGGCCCGGTTACTCAGTGAGAAGACTTAAAATAAACTCATTATTTTATTTTATTTTATCTTTTTTTTTATTAGGATGTTCATCACACATATAACTTAAAATTATCCTGAAGATTAAAAGTATTCATATTAGTTGCAAGTATACATACCCCACTATTCATGTGCTTACGTGTAGGTGCAAATCATCTTGTATCATATTAGCAGAAGATAGGTGGGACGAAAACTCAAGCTAGAACTGCTATTATATTCCTTAACTTAAAGCTATTGTCCAAGCAATTCCTAGTTTGTACAGCCAAAAAGATTAGACTTTGAGTTAAAAATTTGAAATCCGCCCTTTTTTTTAATTTTTTTTAATTTTTAATTATTTATTTATTTATTTATTTATTTATTTATTTATTTATTTTTTGCATGAAATCTTTTTAGGTACAAAAATCAAAAATATTCTCACACCCCCATACCTAAATTCAGCATTATCCTCAATATTGAGAAAATTAAAACAGTAATAGGATAGAGAAGATATTACCTGATTTTGGACCTTGATATGGCTAATAACTTGAAGATTAGGAAAAATACCCCCAAACCTACATGTTAGTAACTTTTTTATTATTTTTTTTATTTTTTTAATAATATCTCTATGTTGGGTTGCCTCCCAAGAGCGCTAAATTTTATGTCTTCAGCCAGACAAAATGTAGATTTACTCATAATAGACAGGGTCGATCAGAAGTGTCTCCTCGACTTCTGAACTCAGATACTCAAGGTATGGTTTTAGACGATGTCCATTGACTTGAAACGACCTACCATCCTTAGTATTGCATATTACTACCGCACCATGCGGATGCACTTTCTCTACCGTGTATGTGCCAGTCCAGCGAGATTTAAGTTTCCTAGGGAATAGATGTAATCGAGAATCATATAAAAGAACTTTTTGTCCTTGGTGAAACTCTTTACGAGTAATCATTTTATCATGCATGACTTTCATATGATCCTTGTACTTCTTAACACACTCATAAGCATCGTTCCTAATTTCTTCAAGCTCGTCGAGTTGAAGCTTTCTATGTTCTCCCGCCTTGTCGAGATCGAAATTTAAGCATTTGATTGCCCAATAGGCCTTGTATTCTAACTCGACAGGTAAATGAAGCCTTGCCATAGACAATCCTATATGGAGACATTCCAATTGGTGTTTTGTAGGCCGAACGATATGCCCACAATGCATCTGTTAACCTAAGGGACCAATCCTTTCGAGATGGATTGACAGTTTTCTCAAGGATGGTCTTGATTTCTCTATTGGAAATCTCAACTTGTCCACTCGTTTGTGGATGATATGGTGTACCGACCTTGTGGGTGATGTTGTACTTCCTAGCAAGGGCTTTAAAAATTCCATTGCAAAAATGTTTTCCCCCATCACTAATGATAGCACGAGGGGTGCCAAAGCGAGCGAAGACAGACTCCTTAAGAAACTTGATCACTACTTTGTGATCATTGGTCTTACATGCGACAGCCTCAATCCACTTGGACACATAGTCAACAGCTAGGAGTATGTACTGGTGCCCAAATGACATAGGAAAAGGACCCATAAAATCAATACCCCAAACATCAAAGATTTCTACAATTAAGATTGGGTTCAGGGACATCTCATTTTTTCTTGAAATTTTTCCTAGTCTTTGACATCGGTCACATGATTTGCAATACTCGTGTGAGTCATGAAATAGTGTGGGCCAATAGAATCCGCACTGCAAAATCTTTGCAGCCGTCTTTTTACCACTAAAATGACCACCACAAGCGTGGTCATGACAAAAGGAAAGGACTTTCCTTTGTTCATATTCAGGAATACACCGTCGGATGATCTGATCAGGGCAATATTTAAATAGGTATAGTTCATCCCAAAAATACCACTTTATACGAGCTAGGAAGCAGAATTTCTCTTGTTTGGTCCATGAACTGGGCATTCGTTCAGTAACTAGATAGTTGACTACATCAGCATACCATGGAACATTGGTATGGGAAATCATCATTAATTGTTCATCAGGGAAGGTCTCGGACACAGGCATGGATTCTCCAGATGATTCAACAATTAATCTGGACAAGTGGTCAGCTACAACATTTTCAGATCCCTTTTTATCTCGTATTTCAAGATCAAATTCTTGAAGCAATAGGATCCAACGAATGAGTCTTGCCTTGGCATCCTTCTTTGTGAGAAGGTACTTAAGGGCGGCATGATCAGAATAAATGAGGACCTTGAATCCTATCAGATAGGGACGAAATTTATCTAGAGCAAAAACAACTGCCAACAATTCTTTTTCAGTGGTAGAATAGTTGAGTTGGGCGTCATTCAGAGTTTTGCTTGCATAATGAATAACATGGGGAAGCTTCTCTACTCGCTGTCCTAAGACGGCACCTATTGCATAATCAGATGCATCACACATGATTTCAAATGGCAGATTCCAATCAGGGGACCTTATGATGGGTGCTGAGGTTAGTTCAGACTTTAGTCTTTCGAAAGCAGTTATACAAATTGGCGAAAAATTAAAAGTAGCATCTTTCGCCAACAAATCGCATAAGGGTTTCGACAATTTACTGAAATTCTTGATAAAGCGGCGGTAAAAACCCGCATGCCCTAAAAAGGATCTGACTTTCCTAACGGTTTTGGAAGGTGGCAATTTAGCAATTAATTCTACTTTGGCCTTATCCACCTCAATTCCCCTTTGTGACACAATGTGTCCTAAAACAATACCTGATTCTACCATGAAATGACACTTCTCCCAGTTAAGAACTAAGTTTTCCTCTTTACAGCGTTCTATAACAAGTGTCAAGTGGTGCAGACATTCATCAAAATTGGATCCAAATACAGAAAAGTCATCCATAAAAACTTCTAAAAATTTCTCCACCATGTCGGAGAAAATGCTCATCATACACCGTTGGAATGTAGCTGGTACATTGCATAGCCCAAAAGGCATGCGACGATAGGCAAAAGTGCCATAAGGACAGGTGAATGTGGTTTTCTCTTGATCCTCACGTGCGATAGGAACTTGGTTATATCCAGAATAACCATCGAGGAAACAGTAATGGGAGTGGCCAGCTAGCCGTTCCAGCATTTGATCGATGAAGGGTAGAGGAAAATGGTCTTTCCTAGTCATGGCATTAAGCTTCCTATAGTCGATGCATACTCGCCATCCTGTTTGGACTCGAGTAAGGACTAACTCATTGTGATCATTTTTCACCACAGTGATGCCAGACTTTTTAGGTATGACTTGAACTGGGCTTACCCACTGACTATCAGAAATAGGATATATAATCCCTGCATCGAAAAGCTTGATGACCTCGGCTCGAACTACGTCCTTCATGATTGGATTAAGTCGCCTTTGTGGTTCTCTAGAGATTTTTGCATCTTCTTCTAGATGGATTTTATGTTGGACCACAGAAGGACTAATCCCCTTAATATTAGCTATAGACCAACCGATAGCTTCCTGATTCTTCTGAAGGATACTTAACAGCTTCTCTTCCTGTTCTTTAGTCAGATTAGATGCAATTATAACAGGTAAGGTCTTGTTTTCTCCAAGAAATGCATACTTCAAGTTTTTGGGAAGGTCTTTAAGTTCTAGTTGTGGAGGTTTGACATTGGATGGCACTAGCTGAGATTCCGAAATAGGCAATGATTCAAACTTGGTGGCCCATCTGCTAGTATCCATCACAGGAATGGAATCTAACAATGCATTAACCTCTTGACTTGACTCGCAATTTTGACCAAAATTAGCCAAACATCTTTCTAATGGGTCAGAATAACTCGACTCTTCAAAAGAACTGCTAATTATGTTCTCAATCATGTGAATTTCTTCCAAATCGTCCATCTCAGTTGACTGACTACTACTATGAAAAACATTGAGCTGGACAGTCATGTTCCCAAAGGCTAGAGTCATTATTTCATTTCGGCAACTAATCATAGCATTTGAAGTGGCCAAAAATGGTCTACCTAGGATCACCGGGATGTGACTTTCTGAATTTTTTACTGGTTCAGTTTCAAAGACTACAAAATCCACAGGGTAGTAGAATTCATTAACTTTTACAATCACATCCTCCACAATTCCTTTGGGATACTTCACAGTCCTATCTGCTAATGACAAAGTAATGTTTGTGGGCTTTAATTCCTCCAAACCTAGTTCGGTGTAGACAGAATAGGGTAATAGGTTTACACTTGCTCCTAAGTCTAATAGGGCTCTTCGAATGATGGTTTCTTCTATTTTAATTTCAACAGTGGGGCAACCAGGGTCCTTGTATTTTGGGGCAATCTGTTGTTGAATAAGAGATGAGGCTTGTGCCGCCATCACAGCTTGCCTAGGAATACTGGTTTTCCTTTTCACCGTGGTTAGGTCTTTTAAGAATTTTGTATAGGAGGGGATCTGTCTAATGGCATCTAGGAAGGGTAAATTTATTTGGAAATTTTTAAAGACTTCCATGATTTCATCGTACTGAGATTTTTTCTTTGAGTCTTGTAGTCTACTAGAAAAGGGAGCCTTGGGTGTGTATGTCTCTATTGGTTTCTCCTCTATTCTTTGTGTTCCCTATTCTTGTGCCTTTTTCTGAGTGGGATTTGGTTCATGCTTTTCTTCTTTTTCTTGTACAGGAAGTTGGACCTTGTTGTCCACTTGCTTGCCAGACCGTAAAGTGGTAATTGCCTGGACTTCATGGGTAGGATTTCCATTAGAATCAATCTGAAACTGGCCTCTCGGCCCTTGATTCTGTTGCCTACTAGGGTTAGGTACTGGCTGACTGGGCAATTCACCTTTCTTCCTATCCCCTAAAGAGTTGGCTATTTGGCTCAGACTAACCTCAAGTTTTGCAATCACTTGCGCATGGAATTGGTTAGTCTGAGTTTGAGCCATGTTGGTCTGTTGTTGCTGTTGGATGAAGTCTTGTTGCTGCTTCATCATGTTAGCCATCATGGCTTCCAATGATGTAGTTTGCTGAGGGATAGGGGCACTATAAGTAGGAATAGGTGGAGCCCAATTGATGCTGAATAGGTTCATTTTGCTTGTATGAGAAATTTGGGTGGAACCTATTATCAGGATGGTAGACTGGGCTGAATGAATTGGGAGTGGGCTTCTTGAAGGCACTATATGAGTTTAGAGCATTTGCCTGCTCAGCCTTAATGTTAGATAAACTAGGACAACACTCCACTAGATGCTCAGAACTGTTACACAAGATACATAAACTTTGTGACTCGTGATCCACTTTCATGATGAGATTTAACTCTTTATATGAACTTGAGCTAGTGGAAACAGTGAAAGCATCAAACTTTTTGCTTAAGTTGTTCATTCCAGTCACCAGATTGGACATGACATTTTTTAGTTCTGGGTCTGCTTTCATTTCATAATTGCCTGATTTTCTAGATCCGAACTCATCTCTATTTACTTCCTCACCATAGCTACTCCAATTTTGGGCGTTCTCGGCTATGTCAACAAGAAATTCATAGGCTTGATCTGGGGTTTGGTTCATGAATCTACCCTTGTGCATGGACTCAATCATGTTTCTATGTGCCGGAGTTAGTCCTTTATAAAAGAAGTGGACCAGATCAGCCTTATCAAGCCCATGGTGCGGGCACTTGACCAAAAGATCATGGAATCTTTCCTAAAGTTGGGAAAATTCCTCATCAGATTTTTCTCTAAAAGTTCTGATGGCATCCTTAATTTTTTTCAGTCTTTACCATGGGATAGAATTTAGCCATGAACTTCCTAGATAGTTGTTCCCATGATGTGATAGAATTAGAAGCAAGAGAATACAGCCATGCAGCAGCACGATCCTCTAAAGTCATGGGAAACAACCTTAATTTAATACCCTCTTCATCTAAGTTTTGATTTCTAAACGTTTGACAGATTGTCAAAAATTTGTTTAGATGAATGTAGGGTTGTTCACTCTCGAACCCATGAAACTTGGGTAACATGTTTATTGTTGCAGCCCGAATCTCGAATTGGGCTGCATTATTAATTGGTAATACTATTTAAGTAGGGGGACTAGCGGATGCGGGTGCGAATAATTCATTCAGGGTTCTAATATGTTCACCCATTGTAGAGATCGACGGTTGGTTTACAGTTCGTAGGTTGTGATGAAAAGTTCTATCAATCACAGGATCAAATGGGGTTAACTTATACCTTAATGACCTTCTACCATGCATACATTTCCACAACTTAATTAGACTCAATTTTTAAACGAAATCCTAAAAGATAAGAAGAAGGGCTAGACCAAGATGACCACAATCAACACCACACAATAGATTGGCTCTTTAATCTTGAGGTTAAAGAAGGTTTAGTAGCTTTTAATCTAGTTGCACAGAGATTTATCAGGTTAAAAAGTTTCTGAAATTCTCTCCTAGATTAGACAGCTCCTAATCTCCCTTTCAGATTAAGCTTGAGCTTACCAGTTAAGCAATCCAGTAACCAGTGACCAGAAAAGTTCCGGGGTATGTGGTGGTGCCAAAAGGGATACACCAATACCACAATACCCGTAACAGTTCTCACTGTTGTAAAACTTTCCTAGACATCACCAATTACTAAATCCTCACTGGAGTGGCTTTCAGCCGCTTCTTTCCAAGAGCCTAATTGAGCTCGAAAACCCTAAGGCCAACGTCTAATTTGATTTTAATTTAATTTGGCTTAGGATAAGTATGCAAGGTGGTGATTTTTGGGCTAAGGACAGGTAATGACTTCCTGACCTTATCTTTTTAATGGGTTTTGCCCTTAAATTCTTTTATGCAAATGCTTAATACTAAATGCAGCAAATAATCAATGGTTTTTTTAAAGTTTATGCAATGTCATTAGGTTGTACTGATTAAATGAGCAAGCAATTTTTTTTATTTTTTTATTTTTCTTAATTTTTTTTTAATTTTATGTTGTTTTTTTTTAATTTTTTATATAGGAATAACTTGAATGTAAACTAAAACTAATCCTTATGCGTCAGTCAATCTCCGAATGCCCGTTGAATAAGCTCTGGAGATTACTTCGTGAGGAGCCCCAATAGAGGTATGATCACCTCGGGGGATTGCACCCTATCAATTACTAGCAAAAATAATATTTTTTTTAAAATTTTTTTAATTAATTTTTTAACCTTTTTTAAAAATTTAAATTTCAAATTTCAAATCACGGAATTCAAATTTTGAATTTAAATTTTTGAATTTTTTTGAATTTTGGAAATTTTTTCAATTTTTTTTAATTATCTTTTTTTTTAATTTTAATTTTTTTTACTTTTTTTTTGAAAAAAAAACTTTAAATTTTGAGTTTCAAATTTTAGAATTTAATAACTACGAAATTATTAACTAGAAATTATCAAAATAAGGAAAATTAATAAAAATAAAAATAAAAACTTACTACCAGAGTGCGTTCACTCCGGACATCCAAAATTTGATTTGATCTTCGTGATCGTTCTTGCTTCTTGATTTGCCTTCCCGGCAACGGCGCCAAAATTCTGTTCGTCCGATTTCTGTTTACCTAAAAATATGCTAAACAGATCGCTATTAGAACCGACAAACAAAGTTTAAATAAATTTTACTCTTACCTTTTCTACTCGAAGAATAGTGGTTGTAAGAGGTCGATCTACAGGAAGGCGATTGGAGTTGCATAAAAATTAAAACGTTCACTCGGATTTGAAATTGATTTTTGAATGATAAAAAGAAAACATTATTTTGAGGATGTTGATGGATGATCTAGTCTACCGGAGAATATTTTTTTAATTGAAACTACATAAAAGACAGTACTTAGATTCAAAAAGCATTTATATATTTAATTAATCAAAGAAGAGCTTTGGCATAAATTAAAATGGATGAAACTAAGAAGATTGAAGCGAACATAGATTGCATAAAAGACGATTTAGTGTATTGCATAAAAGAAATTAAAATTGCAGCATAAAATAAAAAATCTTACAAGTAAAACTCTCCACCAAAATAAAACTCTTTAAAATTAAAACTTAAAACCAAACCTCTCAACATAAGATTTCAATTAAAACTCAAACTAAAAAAAAGAAACATTGCTCTCATAAAACTCAAACCAAAACAAATAAAATAAATTAAAACCAAAACAGAAGGCTCTGTTTTTCTTTTGAACAGGACTTTCTTTTCTTCCAAACCAAACACTCCTTCCCCTGTTGAACCAGCCGACCACCCCCTGTTTCTTGGCCTCAACCGAGAGCACCTCCTTCAGCCGAGAGCTCCCTTCTTCTTCCTTTGGACCAGCCGGCTGTTAGGAACCCGCCCATGCCACTCATATTTCAAAAAAAAATCAGATGCAGCGGAAGAGGCATGTGCGGGATCGACGTTCATCGCGCATGAACGTTGTTTCATGAACCGTTCGTAGTTAGATAAGGATTAAAAACTTTTAAACTAATTTGAAGATCAGATCTTCACCTTGTGCGGGTAGATGATCACCGCAAATCTGAGTTCGTGGTTTAGGAAGAGGGTTCGCTTGAAGCCGTTCAAGTGTCCGGCCTCTACGGGTATCCACACGAAGCAGAGATCCGATCAAAGCTCTCTAGTCTTCCCGAGGTGCTAGCTCCCTTGCAAAGACTTCTTTTGATGGCTGATCTCCTCTCTTTCTTTCAACTCTTGAATGTGCTTGAAAGGAGGAAGAAGAAGGAGGATAGAGGAAGAGGAACGAAGGCCCTGCAGCCTTTCTTTCTTCCCTGCGTTAGAACCAAGGAAGGAGGCCAAGGAGAGGTGCACGCCTCTTCTTCTTTTTCCTTTGCTGATGGCGGCTGAACCAAGGAAGGGAGAGGGGTGGCCACGACACAAAGGAAGAGGCTTCAATCCTTCTCGGGCGCCGGCCCCTTGTTCCTCTTTTAAACCCATCTAGGCTCCTACAATTTAGGAGCCCTAGAGTTATTTCCTAAGAGGGGGCGCCGGCCCCCTCTCTTCATGCCGCACCAAGGAAGCAAAAGGGAGGGACTTGCGCCCCTCCCTCTTGGTAAACCCTAATCCACATTTAGTAGGGTTTGGAATGCCCTAATGTGGTCAAGCCCTAATCCAATTAGGCTTAGCCCAAGGGTGAACCAATTTGGATCCAATCTAGGTAAGTCCTAATCTAATTAGAACTTAAATCAATTTTGACTCAATTGAACTCTTCAATCCTAATCCAATTAGGAGTCTTATTGATTCATTAGATTAATAATTAATTGTGACTTAAGAAATCCTAATCCAAATTAGGACATTTTTAATTTTAGTCCTAATCCAATTAGGACTCTAATGAATCCGAAGTCCTAATCCAATTAGGATTCCTAGGAATCCTATTCTAAGTAGGAATCCAAAGATGAATTCAAAATTCTAATCTAATTAGGATTGTAGGAATCCTACTCCAAGTAGGAATTCCAGTCCTACTCCAAATAGGATTCCCAGTCCTAATCCAATTAGGACTCTAGGAATCCTACTCCAAGTAGGATTTGTGTTTTAAGTCCAATTAATCAATTCTCATTCCTTCTTCAACTTCTTATCAATCGAATTGATTACTCGTGATTCATAATCACTTTTTCAACCATCGGATCGGTCAATACTTCTAGTGTGTGTGACCCCATAGGTTCTATTCTGACTGATAGTGAGATATATTATGATCTCTATCATAATATCATTGAAAACTCCTTTCAATGGATTGGAACGATTCCAACTCTACTCATTAGGGTTTATCGATCATCAAGATAATCCCTATGAGTCCCACCATCCACCAGTGACACCTAGCAGCATGTAGTGGCTACCCAGCAGAATAGAATGATGAACCTCTAGGTGCTGTTATCATGTGATACAGTCTTACTATCGTGGATCCCTACAGGACGGAGGTCATGGACAACTCGTCAAACCCCATCGTCTGTCATATGTGAAGATTTATTCGACTTAAGTTCGAGAGCGGAGAACTCTTTCTCTACTGTGCAATCTGCCCCGGCCGAGGTCTTACGAACTCAGTCTTATAAATCACATAGGATCTCTCCTTATCTATCAAGGTCGATAGATTCCTTATAGGTGCATATCCTACTCCTACAGTGGACCTACTGCAGCCAATCTACACTGCATGGACCCATATGGCTAGAGACCATGTATGTGTGCAGTCAAACTACAATAATCTCATTGTGAGTGGCCGAGGCACCGCAAGTCAAAAGACCAGTCACACTACTACAATATCAAGCAAGTCACTGACGAGTGGATAGACATCCAAGTGACTTCTTGTATTGGTCACGCTCAGTACCCTTGTTCTTTAACAAGCATCTGCACTATTACTTCAGTGTCCCCACACCGTGGACTCGAGTCTCGTCCATCCATAAGGAAAGTAATGTGTGCACTGATCTCATCGGATCGATCACCGCCCTCGTGATGATCCATCGATCAGGAGCATTCAGAAATTAATTACTAATGATGCATGGCTCAAATTCTTAACTCTTAAGAATATGCATCATCATCTTATTAATTCTTGGACGATTATAGACACATAATCAATATTAATGAAAAACATGCCTTTTATTTATTCAATAATAAAGTCAAATACAAATTATGTCCCAGAATTAATAATGTGTCAGCCAAAAATTGGCTTCTAGGGCATACATCTAACAATCTCCCACTTGCACTAAAGCCAATCAGTCATATGTCTTAGTCCCATCTTCTCAAGGTGGCTTCAGTCTTTTGCTGACTTAGCTGTTTAGTGAATGGGTCTGCCACGTTGTCCGCGGAGTCTACTCTCTGCACTTCGACATACTTCTTCTCAACATAGTCGCGTATGAGGTGGAAGCGCCGCTCTATGTGCTTGGACTTCTGATGTGACCTTGGCTCCTTAGCAAGAGCTATGGCGCCATTATTATCGCAGTAGAGTGTTATGGCATCTGATGACATTACATCCAATTCCGCAATAAATTTCTTGAACCAGAAGCCTTCCTTAGCAGCTTCCGAGGCGGCGATGTATTCAGCTTCCATAGTAGAATCAGCAATGATCGGTTGTTTAGAACTCTTCCAATTCACCGTACCACCATTGCACAAGAACACATATCCAGATGTTGACTTCCTATCATCGACATCAGTCATGAAGTCTGAATCTGTGTACCCTTCTACCTTTAACTCTGATGATCCTCCAAAGACTAAGAATAAATCTTTAGTTCTTCTCAAGTACTTAAGAATATTCTTCACAGCTGTCCAGTGTTCTTCACCCGGATTCGACTGATATCTGCTTGTGACACTCACAGCAAGAGCTATATCAGGTCGTGTACATAGCATGGCATACATGAGGCTCCCTATTGCCGATGCATAAGGGATCTTGCTCATGCGTTGAATCTCTTCAGATGTGTTGGGGCACATCTTCTTGGAGAGATGAATTCCATGTCTTAGGGTAAGAGACCCCTTTTAGAGTTTTCCATGCTGAACTTTTTCAGCATTTCCTCTATGTACATCTTCTGTGATAGGCCAAGCATCCTTTTAGATCTATCTCTATAGACCTTAATTCCCAAAATATAGGATGCTTCCCCAAGGTCTTTCATGGAGAATTCTTTTGACAACCAGACCTTGACCGAGGTTAGCATGGAAATATCATTTCCTATCAGGAGGATGTCGTCCACGTACAGTACGAGAAATACGACAGCGCTCCCACTAACCTTTTTGTAAACACACGGTTCCTCTTTGTTTTTGATGAAATCAAACGTTTTGATTGCATCATCGAAACGAGTGTTCCAACTCTGAGATGCTTGTTTTAGTCCATAAATGGACCTTTGCAGCTTGCGGACCTTGTGATCTCCATTACTGGAAGTGAAACCCAAAGGCTGTTCCACATAGATATCTTCTTCAAGATATCCATTTAGAAAAGCAATTTTCACATCCATCTGCCAGATTTCATAATCATGAAATGCTGCAATGGCAAGCAATGTTCGGATGGATTTTAGCATGGCTACAGGTGAAAAGGTCTCCTGATAGTCAATGCCTTCGCGTTGACTATATCCTTTCGCCACCAGCCTTGTTTTATAGGTCTCTACCTTTCCATCCGAACCTATCTTCCTTTGTAGATCCATTTACATCCAATAGGTACAATACCTTCTGGTGGATCTACTAAGGTCCAGACTTGGTTGGAATGCATGGAGTCTAATTCTGACTTCATAGCTTCCAACCATTTCTCGGAATCGATATCAGATATCATCTCGTTGTAGGTTTTGGGATCCTATACGTGATCCCTATCTCCCACTAGGAACATTTCCTCAGTATCCTCTTCTAGTATGCCTAAGTATCTATCGGAAGGATGGGAGACCCTGCTTGATCTGCGAGGTGGTTGAGGGACATCGTGTACTGGCTCTGTATTAATGGGTTCGATAGGATCCATGACTCGTTGCTTTTCAGAGACTTTCTCTTCAAGCTCAATTTTCCTCCCACTGCCTCTGTCAAAGATAAACTGATTTTTCAAGAAGATGACATGACGGCTCACAAACACATTGTGATCCTCTGAGATGTAAAAAATGTATCCTAATGACTCTTTAGGATATCCTATAAAACGAGCACTTATAGTCCTAGCCTTTAGTTTGTCCGCATGTAGTCTTTTGACGTGGGCCGGACATCTCCAAATCTTGAGATGACCAAGACTTGGTTTCTTCTCATGCCATATCTCATACGGTGTGGTAGGAACGGATTTAGAGGAAACCCTATTCAGTAGATATACTGCGGTAAGTAAGGCATCCCCCCAAAGAAACATCGGTAGATCAGTGAAGCTCATCATGGACCGGACCATATCCAATAGAGTCTGATTTCTCCTCTCTGACACCCCGTTGAGTTGAGGTGTACCCGGAGGAGTCCATTGTGAGACTATGCCATTGTCCTTGAGATAGTCCCGGAATTCTCCACTAAGGTATTCTCCTCCTCGATCTGATCGAAGAGCCTTAAGGAGTTTTCCAGTTTGTTTTTCTACTTCATTTCTGAACTCTTTGAACTTTTTGAAAGATTCAGATTTGTGTCTCATAAGATACACATACCCATACCATGAATAATCATCGGTAAAGGTAATGAAGTATGAATAACGTCCCCTGGCTAGCACATCGAATGGGCCACATACATCTGTATGTACCAGGATAAGTATTTCAGTACCAGGGTAAGTATTTCAGTTGTCCTCTCCCCATGTCTTACAAAGGGCAATCTGGCCATTTTCCTTGAAGACGGGACTCGCAAACTGGATATGACTCGGAAGTCAATGAGCCAAGAGGCCCATCTTTATCCATTTTGTTCATTCTGTCCTCTCCAATATGGCCAACCTAAGGTGCCACAAATACTTTTGGTTTATCTCATCCCTGGATCTTTTGGATCCTTTGGCACTCACTTCTTGCTCAGACACATTTATAGATACATCCATATGCAAATGATAGAGACTGTCAATCATAAAACCACGTGTAACTATTTTATTTCTGAAATAAATAGAACAGCAGTCTTTGTCAAATGTAAAAACATGACCTTCCTGTGCTAGACATGAAACAGAAATCAAATTTCTGCTAGCAGCAGGTACATAATAGCAGTCTCTAAGTAATAAACTAAAACCAGACGATAGTCGCAGATGGTAGGTGCCCACAGCCACAGCAGCAACTTTTGCCCCGTTGCCAACCCGAAGGGTTACCGCACCTTCCGCCAGCCTTCTACTTTCCTTTAGACCCTGCATGGTAGTGCACGGAAGAGCACTAGAACCAGAATCTATAACCCAACTAGAAGTAGAAAAAACCGTTAGATTAGTTTCAATTATGAGCAAGTCTATACCTTCTGAAGGTGTATCACCTTTCTTGTTCTTCAGGCTCTCGAGGTATGAAGGACAGTTTCTCTTCCAGTGGCCGTCGACATTGCAGTGGAAATATTTTCCTTTGTCATTAGCCTTTTTCTTTTGAACTTCCTTCTTTGGCTTTTTGTCTTTCTTCTGCTTCTTAGCAGGTTTCTTTTTCTTCCAAGTAGACTTTCTCTTGGAACCAGAAGTCAACTCAGCAGCAAGGACATTGCCCCTTGAACCTTTCAAGGCTCCCTCAGCAGTTACCAACATATTTATCAGTTCAGTCTTAGTGCATTCAATCTTATTCATGTGGTAGTTTACTATAAACTGACCAAATAAATCAGAAAGGGATTGAAGGATCAGATCAACTTGCAATTCCTTGTGCATGTTCATACCGAGCTTCTCAAGCTCCTCAAGGTCTTGATCATTGTCAGACTGTGATCATGGATGGACTGCCCTTCGCGCATCTTTGTCTTGAAGAGCCTCTTGGACACTTCAAAACGAGCTGTGCGACTCTGCTCACCATACAACTCTTGCAGGTGTGCTAGTATGTCCCTAGCAGTCTGAGATTCTCATGCTGGCTGGCATTGGAGTTCATTGGACATGGATGCCATCATATAGCACTTGACTCTAATGTCATCATCCATCCACTTTTGATGCATCTGTCGCGGAACATCAGTAGGACGTGCTGGTAGTGTGGGGATATCTGAATCGAGTATGTAGCCTATTTTCTCACAGCTCAAAACAATTTTGAGATTTCTAAGCCAGTCCTTGTCAATCGATTGGTCTCAAGAATACGGGTCAAAGGGTTTGAGGCTGACATTATGATCTGCAGAGAGTAAAGATTCTAGTTAGACTTTTGTACTTGATCCTTAATCTATTCTAAGGACTTTTAGAACGAATGTACCTCCCACTATTTTCTTGAATTCCTCACACTCTCCTGGTGGAAAACGGAAATCCTACACGACTAGGGTTTCTAGTGGGTACTGCGGTTCCACCGATTTACATGCCACCTCACCTAACAGTTATTGATGACATATAAATTGATGAATGTACAACTCTTGTACAATGCTTCTTAAGCATGTTGCAGTGCTACTTGGTCTCTAAGCCATGAAAACCTCACCTAACAGTTATTGGTCCTATTTCTTAGTTAAGTCTGACCCACCGTATAACCGTAGGAATAAAGTCGTCATTGGGTCCTCACCTAACAGTTATTGGTGCCCAACCCCACCTTTACCCTACAACATCTCATGTCTATAGAGAGGTCCAGCCCCCCGATGCAACTTGCCCACTGTGTCCAGCCGAGACAAATCTGTTGGGAATTGTATCCTAAATGTCAATCGTCAGCATATTGATGATTGAATATTGTAAATAAATTGACAAATTAATAAAGTATTATTTGGCATTATTCATCATTTCATCTTCAAATGAACTCTTATATGATGAAGTCCTTAGGACTTATGTTATGATAAAGGAGGATTTATCTTTGAGTCCTTAAACTTGTTCGCGACCAAATGATATGTTGTTACTAGGACGACAACATTATCGAGATTAGGTCGTTGTGTGACATATACGTTGGTTGTCCTCTTAACCAAGGAGTGTGGAGACACTGGTATGCCATACAGGTGAAGTGTAGAAGTACATTTTACTGAATGTGACCAATTCCGGAACGCTCTACTGTCGAGAGATGTTCCGAGTGGATATGGGTATAAGTTTGGCCCTCTGACCTGAGATCGCAACCTGTGACTAGCAAGCAACTCACTGTACTTTGGTACCGGACTACCTGAATTTCTAATTCAGTGACGGAAGGTCACTGGGTGCAATCAAGTACTTGCGTAGTCAGTTGTGAGTCGAGATGGAATTGACCCCTCCTGCAAACAGGAGATAATGTCTTGTGATTAATTTAGCAAAACCTTGGCCAGGGTAATTTCAGTGAGGAGTCACGGGATATCTAAAGTTAATCACATAATGGATGTACTAATTATAGGGTTGACAGTGAGCTCTAAGTCATCCTGGCATTAGGAGTCAAAGGGATTGAATTATACAGTAACCATAGTTCAGGGTTCCAGAATATTTGCTTCGCATATATTCGGCCTATTCGGACGTCGGGTACCATTGCTAGATGGTCACATCGATTAGTGTAGGAAGTCGTTCCTATACTACCGGCTTAGGTTCGAACCTATGAGGTCACACGCATAGAAGATTCCTGATTGATCAAGAAGGCTGATGAATGATTAAGAATCATTCAGGGTAATTTGGTCAATTCGATTGGCAACTTATCTTATAAAATAATTAAAGTAATTATCGGAGGATTAATTAGTAATTAGATTGCTAATGAACTCAATTGGATTGAGTAATTAGACTAAGGATGAGCCAAATTGAATTAGATTCAATTCCGGGCTCAATCAGGGTTTTTGACCTGATTGGATTAGGTCTGAATCAAGAGGACTTAGGTTAACCAAATTAAATTAGATTAAATTTGTGCTTAATTAGGGATTGACCTAATTGGATTAGGTTCAACCCATGGTAATTGAATCATTCTAATTGTTAGGATTTAATTAAATTAAATGGGTTTGATCTGAAACTATTCGGATCTTGAAATCCACTTGTCACATATCCATGCATGGCGCCATAAATTGATTTTTAATATGATTAAAAATTAATTTAATTTATTTAATGGTGCCATGGGACACTTGGCAACATCAGGGACCTCTTTCATCATTAGATGGGTCGAAATGGAGAGATAAATTCATGAAAAGAATTGGATAAGATCAAATTCTCTCTCTTCATGACATATGCCATCCTTATCTTTATCTCACTTCTAATTAAGGTTGAATTTCGAATTTAATCACCACAAAATCACCACGTGACCCTCTAATCTGATTAGGGGCATGGGAATTTCGAAATTGAAAGAGGGAAGTGGCAACATGATGAATGGTTTAGATTAGATCAAGCTTCATCATGTAATGGCACATGAACTTGAATTTTGAATTCAAAATTCAAAACCCCACAAAATCCTCCACAAATATGGGATGGTTGGCATGAAGTTAGGTAGGAGAGCAACATTAAAAGGACCTCCATCATCTGGTGGTCGAATTCAAGGAAAAAAGAGAGAAAAAGAAGAAGAAAAAAGAGAAAAGAAAAGAGAGGAACCCTAGTTCATGCATGGAAAAATTCTGCATTCAATCTAGCTGACTTCTTCCTCCTCTAAGTCCATCGCGCCATTAGTGTTAGGGGTCCCTGATAAGAGTCTTTAGATCAGATCTAAGTCCTCTTCAATCCCTTTAAACCTTTCCTCCAAGTTCTTCCAAGAAGGCGGATCAAAAGTTGATAGAGTTTGGAAGATCAAATTTCAGCCTCAAGAAATTCTGCGCAAGCTAGCACTTCCGCAGGATTGGATCTCTTCAGGAACTTCGCGTGGACTTCTCGTAGAGGCCATTCGTGTGCGTGGCTGCGAAGTTGAGGATCAGATCCACAAGTTTCATCCATCATAAAAGGTATTAATCCTACATTAATCTTTATTATGGTGTCAAGATCTAGGTCTGATTCCCCGAGGTTTTACCCTCTTTTGGGGCTCCTCACGGAAATATCTCCAGAATCCATTCAATGGATATTCGGAGATTAATCGGAATAGAGTTCTTAAGTTCAGATCTGATAGTTAATCATGCATGAAAGTTTTAGCATAATTGTTTAAACGATTCCGGCCATAATCCTATGTATTCTTAAGGTGCTGATTTCTAGATTTGATCTTGTAAGCATGCATGAATTAAATTGTTTGATTCGATTTTTCCGCTGCGTTTTTAAAACTTAAAAAGAACTACGTATGGCTTGATCTCCCCTTATGAAGGGGTACGTAGGCAAACCCGATCAGGTTCAGCCATGGTTTTAAAAAAAAAAAAATCCGCATGCTTAATACCGAAGAACCTAGGATTCACTTTCAGTGGTATCAGAGCCAGGTTCATGTTTAACTTTTATGTTTTAATTCTTGTAATTTAAATCTGAAATCATGAGCATGCTTAGATTAGATCTAAAGTATTTTTTATGATTGATTTAATTGTTGATTATGCATGATTAACTAGATCTGAAATTTTGAATGCATATGAATGCATGTTTGTGTTAAGATTTGTAACATTAAATAAATCTGAAATCATAATATTGTTTAGATTAGATCTAAATAAAATTTATGATTCATATGATCTCTGATTTTAATGAACAAATCAGATCTGAAAATAAAAGTGAAAAAACAATACATAAGATGTATGTTGTTTGTATTAATTCATGTTGTTATGTATATGTGATGCATGAACATTAAATATAATGACTTAAACATGAATTTAATCTGATTACATGTAATTAATTACAAAAACTCAGATATGAAAATATGTTTTAAGAACTGAAAGATTGTAATTAATATGTAATTAAAAGAAATATGCAATGATCAAAACTTTCATAAGTCTTAAACTTAATTGAGAATTAAGTGTTATGAAATAGAATTGTAACTCAATTAATTGACATTGCATAATTCTTTGGGCATATGGGTTAGCTTGAATCAAGTTCCTAGGATTGGGTTAGACCTAAGGTTAGAATCATACATGGACAAATAGAATTAATTGATCAAATCTAATTAAGTAGTAACTAGATTAGGTCAAGAAAATTCTAGATCAATTTTACAATAGTTGTAGATGGATCAAGTCCATGTCTTGATTAGACCAAGATGGAACTTGATTTAGGCTCAGAGGTGTAGCCCGAGTTATTTGAGTAATCAAATCGAAATTGATTAACCAGTCGGTGTCTAAGGTAAGTTTGGCAGTTTTGACCGGTGGTTTTTAATTGGGAGCTACTCGCACTGATTCGTCTTTGCCGAGTTAATGGCATATCCCTTCCACCGATCTCACTTACCTGGCCGACATGGTCAATCACATTTTGATTGGATCACTTAATGATTCGAGTTAGCCCATGCCTATAAGGAAAATCAGTTTGACTGATTTAGGTGCTCCTTAACCGGTTTGAGTCTAATCTGATTTGGTGAAGTCAGTGGGAGAAATTAGACTAACCGGATCTTCTCATCTATCCTAATTATGAAATCCTCTAAAATTATTAGGTCCTTAAATGAAATGGTTATGGGGATAACTAGGTCATAGCCTCCCATTAAGTTGGGTGATAATGGGTCCAATGTTTTGATAATTATTGGAGGCGCGACACGCCTGGTACTTATCAAGCATTGGAATTGTCATTCAATATATGATGAGTTAAGTGTACCTTCAATAGGCGGTCAGGTGAGCCGAGCCACACTCGGGCTTTGGTCGTCTATTAGTTGATTAGACTTAACCCTATCATTTAATGGTTGGACCTGACTAGGGTATTCGGTGGAGGCGCCACACGCCTGCCGAAGAACCTAGGGGCAAAATTATCACTAGAAGTTGCTTGGTGAAGCAACTGGTTTAGAACCTACCAATAGGTGCATATGGGTTAGCCGAGCCACACTCGGGCCTATATGCGATCTATTGGGTTCTAGTGCCCACTAAAGAATTAGGAGTAATTTTTCGAATTGGAGGTAGAGGCTACCAATTTGTATAAATAGTGGGAGTATCTTTAGACTAAAGTCCAAGTCTACTGTGTTTAGTCAATTCATATACTAATAGCCAAATTTTCTTTTATGTAGAAATGGCCACAAGTTTGTCACTTCGCTCATTATTGGATAATGACAAGTTGACTAGTCCCAACTTCAATAATTGGTATAGAAAGCTGAAAACTCAGCATAGTCAGACCAAAAGGATTAAGGATGACCAAAGTCAGGCAGAATGCTTCTATTGTAAGAAGCAGGGGCATTGGAAGAGGAATTGTCCTCAGTACCTTACCTCACTTGACCCGAACAGGCTAAGCAAGAGAAAAGGGCAATCAGTTGCTGATCAAGGTATTTATATGATAACACCTTGTAATTTCTCTATATGTGATAATTCAACCTGGGTATTAGATACTGGAAGTCCGTTTAATATATGTAATTCATTGCAAGGACTTCAGGTCAATGAGAGATTTGAAACAGCGAGAGATTCCTGAATGTTGGAGATGGAAGATCTGTTCCAGTTCTAGCTTTAGGAAATCTCAAACTTGTTTTCAATTCTCATGTAGTTGTCTTGAGTGATTGTCACTATTGTCCTGCATTCTTATTGAATGTAATTTCCGTAGGCCTTTTGGCCATGAACGGTTATGAAATTTCAATAAAGAAATATTCTTGTGATATCATTATGAATGGTGTTACTGTAATGAATGGACAATTGAGCAATGGCTCTACTTGTTATCACAACCTGTTAATGTAATGTACACGTCAAGTAAGCGTCCTAGAATAGATAATGTCACGGATGTCTACCTTTGGCATCATAGGCTAGGTCATATTAACAAGAACAGGATGAACAGGTTAAGTAAAGAGGGAATCCTCAATGTTAATGATTGTGAATCATTGACAACCTGTGAGTCATGTCTTCTTGGTAAGATGACCAAATCACCTTTTACCGAAAAGGTGAACGAGCCAGTGATTTATTGACCCTTGTACATTCTGATGTATGTGGGCCAATAAGCACAGATGCTAGAGGTGGGTATTCATATTTCATTACGTTTACAGACGACCTTTCTAGGTATGGTTATGTCTATTTAATGAGACATAAATCTGAAGCATTTGAAATGTTCAAATTGTATCGTAATGAAGTAGAAAAACAAACTGGAAAGAGTATTAAAAACTCTTCAATCAGATCGAGGAGGCGAATACCTTTCCAATGAGTTTTTGACATATTTAGGAGAGAATGGGATTCTCTCCCAATGGACTCCTCCTGGTACACCACAGTATAACGGTGTATCAGAAAGAAGAAATCGAACTCTGTTAGACATGGTTCGATCCATGATGGGGTTTGCAAGTCTGCCCATATCCTTTTGGGGATATGCACTTGAGTCAGCCTGCTACATTCTAAATAAGGTTCCAAGTAAGTCTGTAAATAAAACACCACATGAGATGTGGACTGGACGTAAGCCAATGCTGTCTCACCTTAGGGTTGGGGGTGTCCAGCATATGTCAAACGTTTGAAGACAGACAAACTTGAACCCAAGTCTGACAAATGTTTCTTTGTTGGTTATCCTAAAGAAACTAAAGGATATTACTTCTACTTTGCTGAAGAACAAAAGTTATTCGTAAGCAATAGAGCTGTTTTCTTAGAGAAAGAATTCCTTAGTGAAGGAACTAAAAGCTCTAATGTTGAGCTTAGGAAGTTCAACATGTAGAAGATCCGACACCATCTACTGAACTAGTTGAGTCAGATTTGATTAGATCAGATCCAGAACCCATCTTAGATGCACCATTAAGCGATCAGGTAGAGTACCACGTCAGCCGGACAGATACTACGGTTTCTTGGTCCAGGACGGGATCCTGTCGAACTTGATGAAAACAATGAGGATCCGATCACCTATATGGATGCTATGCAGAGGCATGACTCTGATGCATGGCTTGGAGCCATGCAATCCGAAATGGAATCCATGAAGGTCAATGATGTATGGACATTAGTTGACCCACCCGAAGGGATTAAACCCATAGGGTGTAAGTGGATTTTCAAAAGAAAACGGGGCGCAGACGGAAAAGTAGAGACCTATAAAGCCCGTCTGGTTGCCAAGGGATATCGTCAACGTTATGGTATTGACTATGACGAGACGTTTTTCTCCTGTGGCAATGCTCAAATCCATTCGGATTATGCTTGCGATAGCAGCACACTTAGATTATGAGATCTGGCAGATGGATGTTAAAACCGCTTTTCTAAATGGAGATTTAGAAGAAGAGGTGTATATGATGCAACCTGAAGGTTTTATATCTGCAGATGAGTCTAAGGTATGCAAGCTTCAAAAATCCATTTATGGATTAAAGCAAGCTTCACGGAGTTGGAACATACGATTTGATAAGGTGATCAAATCATATGGCTTCATTAAGAATGAAGAGGAACCTTGCATTTATAAATGGGCAAATGGTTCAGTTATTATATTTCTTGTTTTGTATGTGGATGACATTCTTTTAATCGGGAATGACATTCCTGCATTACAAGGAATAAAGGTTTGGCTATCATCTCAATTTGCCATGAAGGATTTGGGAGAAGCATCTTACATCCTAGGGATGAAGATCTATAGAGATAGATCTAGAAGATTGCTTGGATTATCCCAATCCACATACATTGATACTATACTGAAAAGGTTCAGTATGATTAATTCCAAGAAAGGCTATCTTCCAATGGGCCATGGAATTAACCTCTCTAAAAGGGATTGTCCGACAACCTCTCAAGAAAGAGAGACTATGGATAGAATTCCATATGCTTCGGCAGTGGGATCTATAATGTATGCCATGACATGTACTAGACCAGACGTGGCATACTCACTAGGAGTAGTGAGTAGATACCAGTCTGATCCAGGTAGCAACCACTGGGAAGGTTGTCAAAACCATCCTTAAGTATTTGAGAAATACTAAAGATCAGTGGCTTGTCTACGGTGATTCTGACTTAAAACTTGAGGGATATACCGATTCAAGTTTTCAGTCAGATCAAGATGATAGCAAGAGCGTGTCGGGATATATCTTCACTCTTAAGGGTGGGGCCATCTGCTGGAAGAGTTCCAAGCAGCATACAGTGGCAGATTCTACATGTGAAGCAGAATACATTGCAGCATCTTGATGCAGCCAAGGAAGCCGTATGGTTGCGCAAGTTCATCACCGAGCTGGGAGTGGCACCCTTCCATTGATGGTCCAGTTCCTATATTTTGTGATAACACTGGAGCCATAGCTCAGGCAAAGGAACCTAAAGCACATCAGCGGACCAAGCATATTCTGCGACGTTATCACCTGGTTCGAGAGATTATAGAACGAGGTGATATTGATCTTCAGAAGATTGACACAAAAGAAAATCTGGCTGACCCATTTACCAAAGTCCTCGGCATCAAAGAGTTCAACGAACACAAGTCGAAGATGGGTATTAGATACTGTGCCGATTGGCTTTAGGCTAAGTGGGAGTTGTTGGGAATTGTATCCTAAATGTCAATCGTCAGCATATTGATGATTGAATATTGTAAATAAATTGACAAATTAATTAAAGTATTATTTGGCATTATTCATCATTTCATCTTCAAATGAACTCTTATATGATGAAGTCCTTAGGACTTATGTTATGATAAAGGAGGATTTATCTTTGAGTCCTTAAACTTGTTCGCGACCAAATGATATGTTGTTACTAGGACGACAACATTATCGAGATTAGGTCGTTGTGTGACATATACGTTGGTTGTCCTCTTAACCAAGGAGTGTGGAGACACTGGTATGCCATACAGGTGAAGTGTAGGAGTACATTTCACTGAACGTGACCAATTCCGGAACGCTCTACTGTCGAGAGATGTTCCGAGTGGATATGGGTATAAGTTTGGCCCTCTGACCTGAGATCGCAACCTGTGACTAGCAAGCAACTCACTGTACTTTTGGTACCGGACTACCTGAATTTCTAATTCAGTGACGGAAGGTCACTGGGTGCAGTCAAGTACTTGCGTAGTCAGTTGTGAGTCGAGATGGAATTGACCCCTCCTGCAAAACAGGAGATAATGTCTTGTGATTAATTTAGCAAAACCTTGGCCAGGGTAATCTCAGTGAGGAGTCACGGGATATCTAAAGTTAATCACATAATGGATGTACTAATTATAGGGTTGACAGTGAGCTCTAAGTCATCCTGGCATTAAGGAGTCAAAGGGATTGAATTATACAGTAACCATAGTTCAGGGTTCCAGAATATTTGTTTCGCATATATTCGGCCTATTCGGACGTCGGGTACCATTGCTAGATGGTCACATCGATTAGTGTAGGAAGTCGTTCCTATACTACCGGCTTAGGTTCGAACCTATGAGGTCACACGCATAGAAGATTCCTGATTGATCAAGAAGGCTGATGAATGATTAAGAATCATTCAGGGATAATTTGGTCAATTCGATTGGCAAATTATCTTATAAAATAATTAAAGTAATTATCGGAGGATTAATTAGTAATTAGATTGCTAATGAACTCAATTGGATTGAGTAATTAGACTAAGGATGAGCCAAATTGAATTAGATTCAATTCTGGGCTCAATCAGGGTTTTTGACCTGATTGGATTAGGTCTGAATCAAGAGGACTTAGGTTGACCAAATTAAATTAGATTAAATTTGTGCTTAATTAGGGATTGACCTAATTGGATTAGGTTCAACCCATGGTAATTGAATCATTCTAATTGTTAGGATTTAATTAAATTAAATGGGTTTGATCTGAAACTATTCGGATCTTGAAATCCACTTGTCACATATCCATGCATGGCGCCATAAATTGATTTTTATATGATTAAAAATTAATTTAATTTATTTAATGGTGCCATGGGACACTTGGCAACATCAGGGACCTCTTCATCATTAGATGGGTCGAAATGGAGAGATAAATTCATGAAAAGAATTGGATAAGATCAAATTCTCTCTCTTCATGACATATGCCATCCTTATCTTTATCTCACTTCTAATTAAGGTTGAATTTCGAATTTAATCACCACAAAATCACCACGTGACCCTCTAATCTGATTAGGGGCATGGGAATTTCGAAATTGAAAGAGGGAAGTGGCAACATGATGAATGGTTTAGATTAGATCAAGCTTCATCATGTAATGGCACATGAACTTGAATTTTGAATTCAAAATTCAAAACCCCACAAAATCCTCCACAAATATGGGATGGTTGGCATGAAGTTAGGTAGGAGAGCAACATTAAAAGGACCTCCATCATCTGGTGGTCGAATTCAAGGAAAAAAGAGAGAAAAGAAGAAGAAAAAAGGGAAAAGAAAAGAGAGGAACCCTAGTTCATGCATGGAAAAATTCTGCATTCAATCTAGCTGACTTCTTCCTCCTCTAAGTCCATCGCGCCATTAGTGTTAGGGGTCCCTGATAAGAGTCTTTAGATCAGATCTAAGTCCTCTTCAATCCCTTTAAACCTTTCCTCCAAGTTCTTCCAAGAAGGCGGATCAAAAGTTGATAGTGTTTGGAAGATCAAATTTCAGCCTCAAGAAATTCTGCGCAAGCTAGCACTTCCGCAGGATTGGATCTCTTCAGGAACTTCGCGTGGACTTCTCGTAGAGGCCATTCGTGTGCGTGGCTGCGAAGTTGAGGATCAGATCCACAAGTTTCATCATCATAAAAGGTATTAATCCTACATTAATCTTTTATTATGGTGTCAAGATCTAGGTCTGATTCCCGAGGTTTTACCCTCTTTGGGGCTCCTCACGGAGATATCTCCAGAATCCATTCAATGGATATTCGGAGATTAATCGGAATAGAGTTCTTAAGTTTCAGATCTGATAATTAATCATGCATGAAAGTTTTAGCATAATTGTTTAAACGATTCCGGCATAATCCTATGTGTTCTTAAGTGCTGATTTCTAGATTTGATCTTGTAAGCATGCATGAATTAAATTGTTTGATTCGATTTTTCGCTGCGTTTTTAAAACATAAAAAGAACTACGTATGGCTTGATCCCCCTTATGAAGGGGTACGTAGGCAACCCGATCAGGTTCAGCCATGGTTTAAAAAAAAAAAAATCCGCATGCTTAACACCGAAGAACCTAGGATTCACTTTCAAAATCAACATCAAGAAAGACCTTAGCAAGCTCTACTACAGTGGAAGACCTATTGACTTAATATTAGTTAATCAGGTCTTAGTGTTTGCAACTGAGCTTTCATAAGAGGTAATCGAATAATTGGCCAGGTAAGCAGGTGGAGGCTCCCCTTACTCAGAGAGTAAGGTCCTAATTAAGTAACACCTTTTATGCTTTCCTAGACACCAATTAGATCAATTAATCTAATATGACTTGCTCATGTCGGTTCAACTCTCGACTGATTGAGAAGGTTTTAGTTTAGGTCTCATTGGATTTGCTACATCACATGTAAACCTAATCTACCCGACTCTCATTCACATCACATGCAAACGGCACATTGCAGGCAGTTATAATCGCAGCAATAATTAAAGCTAAAACTTTAAATAGGTGATGATCATGGAATTCTAATTAGGTCATATTACAAGACATGCACGTCATCGATCAACTTGTTTTCAACTCTTGAATTGGTTCCAAGCCTTCTTGATTCGATCCTTTGACCAACTCTTGATCCAATCGCCATCAACCGCTTAGACCCCTGTTCATCTCATGCCTTCATCTTTACTTGATCGTTGACGTACATCACATCACAGAAATACAACCAGATGTAAAATAAAAATAATAATAAATTAATCTTCTTTTAGGAGGCACGCAGGCCTCTCAAAACATCAAATAAGATGCATGCAAGCATCTGAAAAATTACATGACATTACAGATCACATCGCAGGTCATTACATTTGATACCAAAAGGGTTTGAATCCTATGATCATCACCAATGCAGCAATTATAATTTTCAGATCTGAAAAACTAATTGATTATCTCATGACATAGGTTGCTGATCATGCTAATCATGATTCTAAACTTTGTAATCCCATTAACAATGCAATTAGAATCATCATCTTATCACATAAAAATCAGCATGCAAAAATCAGCACCCTAGAAAAATCTGCATGCAGAAAAATTTTCAGCATGCATAATCATTTCAATTTTCAGATCTAATAAGCCTATTAATAATTAATCCTTACCTTAATCTACGAAGCCTAGGCTCTGATACCACTGTTGGAACCCGCCCATGCCGCTGATATTTCAAAAATAAAATCAGATGGCAGCGGAAGAGGCATGTGCGGGATCGACGTTCATCGCATGAACGTTGTTTCATGAACCGTTCGTAGATAGATAAGGATTAAAAACTTTAAACTAATTTGAAGATCAGATCTTCACCTTGTGCGGGTAGATGATCACCGCAAATCTGAGTTCGTGGTTTTAGGAAGAGGGTTCGCTTGAAGCCGTTCAAGTGTCCGGCCTCTACGGGTATCCACACGAAGCAGAGATCCGATCAAAGCTCTCTAGTCTTTCCGGGGTGCTAGCTCCCTTGCAAAGACTTCTTTTGATGGCTGATCTCCTCTCTTTCTTTCAACTCTTGAATGTACTTGAAAGGAGGAAGAAGAAGGATGAGAAGAGGAAGAGGAACGAAGGCCCTACAGCCTTTCTTTTCTTCCCTGCGTTGGAACCAAGGAAGGAGGCCAAGGAGAGGTGCACGCCTCTTCTTCTTTTTCCTTTGCTGATGGCGGCTGAACCAAGGAAGGGAGAGGGGTGGCCACGGCACAAAGGAAGGAGGGCTTCAATCCTTCTCGGGTGCCGGCCCCTTGTTCTCTTTTAAACCCATCTAGGGCTCCTACAATTAGGAGCCCTAGAGTTATTTCCTAAGAGGGGGCGCCGGCCCCCTCTCTTCATGCCGCACCAAGGAAGCAAAAGGGGAGGGGCTTGCGCCCCTCCCTCTTGGTAAACCCTAATCCACATTTAGTAGGGTTTGGAATGTCCTAATGTGGTCAAGCCATAATCCAATTAGGCTTAGCCCAAGGGTGAACTAATTTGGATCCAATCTAGGTAAGTCCTAATCTAATTAGAACTTAAATTAATTTTAACTTAATTGAACTCTTCAATCCTAATCCAATTAGGAGTCTTATTGATTCATTAGATTAATAATTAATTATGACTTAAGAAATCCTAATCCAAATTAGGACATTTTAATTTTAGTCCTAATCCAATTAGGACTCTAATTGAATCCGAAGTCCTAATCCAATTAGGATCTTCTAGGAATCCTATTCTAAGTAGCAATCCAAATTTAATTCAAAATCCTAATCTAATTAGGATTGTAGGAATCCTACTTCCAAGTAGGAATCCCAGTCCTACTCCAAATAGGATTCCCAGTCCTAATCCAATTAGGACTCTAGGAATCCTACTCCAAGTAGGATTTGTGTTTAAGTCCAATTAATCAATTTCCTTTTCCTTCTTCAACTTCTTATCAATCGAATTGATTACTAGTGATTCATAATCACTTTTCAACCATCGGATCGGTCAATACTTCTAGTGTGTGTGACCCCATAGGTTCTATTCTGACTGGTAGTGAGATATATTATGATCTCTATCATAATATCATTGAAAACTCCTTTCAATGGATTGGAACGATTCCAACTCTACTCATTAGGGTTTATCGATCATCAAGATAATCCCTATGAGTCCCACCATCCACCAGTGACACCTAGCAGCATGTAGTGGCTACCCAGCAGAATAGAATGATGAACCTCTAGGTGCAGTTTATCATGTGATACAGTCCTACTATCGTGGATCCCTACAGGACGGAGGTCATGGACAACTCGTCAAACCCCATCGTCTGTCATATGTGAAGATTTATTCGACTTAAGTTCGAGAGCGGAGAACTCTTTCTCTACTGTGCAATCTGCCCCGGCCGAGGTCTTACGAACTCAGTCTTATAAATCACATAGGATCTCTCCTTATCTATCAAGGTCGATAGATTCCTTATAGGTGCATACCCTACTCCTACAGTGGACCTACTGCAGCCAATCTACACTGCATGGACCCATATGGCTAGAGACCATGTATGTGTGCAGTCAAACTACAATAATCTCACTGTGAGTGGCCGAAGCACCGCAGGTCAAGGACCAGTCATACTACTGCAACATCAAGCAAGTCACTGACGAGTGGATAGACATCCAAGTGACTTCTTGTATTGGTCACGCTCAGTACCCTTGTTCTCTAACAAGCACCGGTACTATTACTTCAGTGTCCCCACACCGTGGACTCGAGTCTCGTCCATCCATAAGGAAAGTAATGTGTGCACTGATCTCATCGGATCGATCACCGCCCTCGTGATGATCCATCGATCAGAAGCATTCAGAAATTAATTACTAATGATGCATGGCTCAAATTCTTAACTCTTAAGAATATGCATCATCATCTTATTAATTCTTGGACGATTTATAGACACATAATCAATATGAATGAAAAAGATGCCTTTTATTTATTCAATAATAAAGTCAAATACAAATTATGTCCCAGAATTAATAATGTGTCAGCCAAAATTGGCTTCTAGGGCATACATCTAACAATCTCCCACTTACACTAAAGCCAATCAGTCATATATCTTAGTTCCATCTTCTCAAGTGGGCTTCAGTCTTTTGCTGACTTTAGCTGTTTAGTGAATGGGTCTGCCACGTTGTCCGCGGGAGTCTACTCTCTGCACTTCGACATACTTCTTCTCAACATAGTCGCGTATGAGGTGGGAAGCGCCGCTCTATGTGCTTAGACTTCTGATGAGACCTTGGCTCCTTAGCAAGAGCTATGGCGCCATTATTATCCGCAGTAGAGTGTTATGGCATCTGATGACATTACATCCAATTCCGCAATAAATTTCTTGAACTAGAAGCCTTCCTTAGCAGCTTCAGAGGCGGCGAAGTATTCAGCTTTCCATGTAGAATCAGCAATGATCGGTTTGTTTTAGAACTCTTCAATTCACCGTACCACCATTGCCACAAGAACACATATCCAGATGTTGACTTCCTATCATCGACATCAGTCATGAAGTCTGAATCTGTGTACCCTTCTACCTTTAACTCTGATGATCCTCCAAAGACTAAGAATAATCTTTAGTTCTTCTCAAGTACTTAAGAATATTCTTCACAGCTGTCCAGTGTTCTTCACCTGGATTCGACTGATATCTGCTTGTGACACTCACATCAAGAGCTATATCAGGTCGTGTACATAGCATGGCATACATGAGGCTCCCTATTGCCGATGCATTAAGGGATCTTGCTCATGCGTTGAATCTCTTCAGATGTGTTGGGCACATCTTCTTGGAGAGATGAATTCCATGTCTTAGGGGTAAGAGACCCCTTTTAGAGTTTTCATGCTGAACCTTTTCAGCACTTCCTCTATATACATCTTCTGTGATAGGCCAAGCATCCTTTTAGATCTATCTCTATAGACCTTAATTCCCAAAATATAGGATCTTCCCTAAGGTCTTTCATGGAGAATTCTTTTGACAACCAGACCTTGACCGAGGTTAGCATGGGAATATCATTCCCTATCAGGAGGATGTTTGTCACGTACAGTACGAGAAAATACGACAGCGCTCCCGCTAACCTTTTTGTAAACACACGGTTCCTCTTTGTTTTGATGAAATCAAACGTTTTTGATTGCGTCATCGAAACGAGTGTTCCAACTCCGAGATGCTTGTTTTAGTCCATAAATGGACCTTTGCAGCTTGCAGACCTTGTGATCTCCATCACTGGAAGTGAAACCCAAAGGCTGTTCCATATAGATATCTTCTTCAAGATATCCATTTAGGAAAGCAGTTTTCACATCCATCTGCCAGATTTCATAATCATGAAATGCTGCAATGGCAAGCAATGTTCGGATGGATTTTAGCATGGCTACAGGTGAAAAGGTCTCCTGATAGTCAATGCCTTCGCGTTGACTATATCCTTTTCGCCACCAGCCTTGTTTTATAGGTCTCTACCTTTCATCCGAACCTATCTTTCTTTTGTAGATCCATTTACATCCAATAGGTACAATACCTTCTGGTGGATCTACTAAGGTCCAGACTTGGTTGGAATGCATGGAGTCTAATTCTGACTTCATAGCTTCCAACCATTTCTCGGAATCGATATCAGATATCATCTCGTTGTAGGTTTTGGGATCCTGTACATGATCCCTATCTCCCACTAGGAACATTTCCTCAGTATCCTCTTCTAGTATACCTAAGTATCTATCGGAAGGATGGGAGACCCTACTTGATCTGCGAGGTGGTTGAGGGACATCGTGTACTGGCTCTGTATTAATGGGTTTCGATAGGATCCATGACTCGTTGCTTTTCAGAGACTTTCTCTTCAAGCTCAATTTTCCTCCCACTGCCTCTATCAAGGATAAACTGATTTTCCAAGAAGATGGCATGACGGCTCACAAACACATTGTGATCCTCTGAGATGTAAAAATTATTTCCTAATGACTCTTTAGGATATCCTATAAAACGAGCACTTATAGTTCTAGCCTCTAGTTTGTCCGCATGTAGTCTTTTGACGTGGGCCGGACATCCCCAAATCTTGAGATGACCAAGACTTGGTTTCTTCCCATGCCATATCTCATACGGTGTGGTAGGAATGGATTTAGAGGGAACCCTATTCAGTAGATATACTGCGGTAAGTAAGGCATCTCCCCAAAGAAACATCGGTAAATCAGTGAAGCTCATCATGGACCGGACCATATCCAATAGAGTCTGATTTCTCCTCTCTGACACCCCGTTGAGTTGAGGTGTACTCGGAGGAGTCCATTGTGAGACTATGCCATTGTCCTTGAGATAGTCCCGGAATTCTCCACTAAGGTATTCTCCTCCTCGATCTGATCGAAGAGCCTTAAGAGGTTTTCCAGTTTGTTTTTCTACTTCATTTCTGAACTCTTTGAACTTTTTGAAAGATTCAGATTTGTGTCTCATAAGATACACATACCCATACCGTGAATAATCATCGGTAAAGGTAATGAAGTATGAATAACGTCCCCTGGCTAGCACATCGAATGGGCCACATACATCTGTATGTACCAGGGTAAGTATTTCAGTGGTCCTCTCCTCATGTCCTACAAAGGGCAATCTGGCCATTTTTCCTTGAAGACAGGACTCGCAAACTGGATATGACTCGGAAGTCAATGAGCCAAGAGGCCCATCTTTATCCATTTTATTCATTCTGTCCTCTCCAATATGGCCAAGCCTAAGGTGCCACAAATACTTTTGGTTTATCTCATCCCTGGATCTTTTGGATCCTTTGACACTCACTTCTTGCTCAGACACATTTATAGATACATCCATATGTAAATGATAGAGACTGTCAATCATAAAAACCACGTGCGACTATTTTATTTCTGAAATAAATAGAACAACAGTCTTTGTCAAATGTAAAAACATGACCTTCCTGCGCTAGACATGAAACAGAAATCAAATTTCTACTAGCAGCAGGTACATAATAGCAGTCTCTAAGTGATAAACTAAAACCAGACGGTAGTCGCAGATGGTAGGTGCCCACAGCCACAGCAGCAACTTTTGCTCCGTTGCCAATCCGAAGGGTTACCGCACCTTCCGCCAGCCTTCTTCTTTCCTTTAGACCCTGCATGGTAGTGCACAGATGAGCACTAGAACCAGAATCTATAACCCAACTAGAAGTAGAAAAAACCGTTAGATTAGTTTCAATTATGAGCAAGTCTATACCTTCTGAAGGTGTGTCATCTTTTTTGTTCTTCAGGCTCTCGAGGTATGAAGGACAGTTTCTCTTCCAGTGGCCGTCGACATTGCAGTGGAAATATTTTCCTTTGTCATTAGCCTTTTCTTTTGAACTTCCTTCTTTGGCTTTTTGTCTTTCTTCTGCTTCTTAGCAGGCTTCTTTTTCTTCCAAGTAGACTTTCTCTTGGAACCAGAAGTCAACTCAGCAGCAAGGACATTGCCCCTTGAACCTTTCAAGGCTCCCTCAGCAGTTACCAACATATTTATCAGTTCAGTCTTAGTGCATTCAATCTTATTCATGTGGTAGTTTACTATAAACTGACCAAATAAATCAGGAAGGGATTGAAGGATCAGATCAACTTGCAATTCCTTGTGCATGTTCATACCGAGCTTCTCAAGCTCCTCAAGGTCCTTGATCACAGTCAGACCGTGATCATGGATGGACTGCTCTTCGCGCATCTTTGTCTTGAAGAGCCTCTTGGACACTTCAAAACGAGCTGTGCGACTCTACTCACCATACAACTCTTGCAGGTGTGCTAGTATGTCCCTAGCAGTCTTGAGATTCTCATGCTGGCATTGGAGTTCATTAGACATGGATGCCATCATATAGCACTTGACTCTAATGTCATCATCCATCCACTTTTGAAGCATCTATCGCTGAACATCAGTAGGACGTGCTGGTAGTGTGGGGATATCTGAATCCAGTATGTAGCCTATTTTCTCACAGCTCAAAACAATTTTGAGATTTCTAAGCCAGTCCTTATAATTGGTTCCGGTCAATCGGTTGGTCTCAAGAATACGGGTCAAAGGGTTTGAGGCTGACATTATGATCTGCAGAGAGTAAACTTTTGTACTTGATCCTTAATCTGTTCTAAGGACTTTTAGAACGAATGTACCTCCCACTATTTTCTCGAATTCCTCACACTCTCCTGGTAGGAAAATGGAAATCCTACACGACTAGGGTTTCTAGTGGGTACTGCGGTTCCACCGATTTACATGCCACCTCACCTAACAGTTATTGATGACACATAAATTGATGAATGTACAACTCTTGTACAATGCTTCTTAAGCATGTTGCAGTGCTACTTGGTCTCTAAGCCATGAAAACCTCACCTAACAGTTATTGGTCCTATTTCTTAGTTAAGTCTGACCCACCGTATAACCGTAGGAATAAAGTCGTCATTGGGTCCTCACCTAACAGTTATTGGTGCCCAACCCCACCTTTACCCTACAACATCTCATGTCTATAGAGAGGTCCAGCCCCCCGATGCAACTTGCCCACTGTGTCCAGCCGAGACAAATCAACATCAGAAAGACCTTAGCAGCTCTACTACAGTGGAAGACCTATTGACTTAATATTAGTTAATCAGGTCTTAGTGTTTGCAACTTGAGCTCTTCATAAGAGGTAATCGAATAATTGGCCAGGTAAGCAGGTGGGAGGCTCCCCTTACTCAGAGAGTAAGATCCTAATTAAGTAACCACCTTTTATGCTTTCCTAGACACCAATTAGATCAATTAATCTAATATGACTTGCTCATGTCGGTTCACTCTCGACTTGATTGAGGAGGTTTTAGTTTAGGTCTCATTGGGTTTGCTACATCACATGTAAACCTATCTACCCGACTCTCATTCACATCACATGCAAACGGCACATTACAGGCAGTTATAATCGCAGCAATAATTAAAGCTAAACTTTAAATAGGTGACGATCATGGATTCTAATTAGGTCATATAACAAGCACATGCACGTCAATTGATCAACTTGTCTTCAACTCTTGAATTGGTTGCAAGCCTCCTTGACTCGATCCTTGACCAACTCTTGATCCAATCGCCATCAACCGCTTAGACCTCTGCTCATCTCATGCATCATCTTTGACTTGATCGTTGACGTACATCACATCACAGAAATACAATCAGATATAAAATAAAAATAAAAATAAATTACATCTCCCTTTTAGGAGGCACGCAGGCCTCTCAAAATATTAAATAAGATGCATGCAAGCATCTGAAAAATTACATGACATTGCAGATCACATCGCAGGTCTTTACATTTAATACCAAAAGGGTTTGAATCCTATGATCATCACCGCATGCAACAATTATACTTTTCAGATCTGAAAACTAATTGATTATCTTAGGACATAGGTTGCTGATCATGCTAATCATGATTCTAAACTTTGTAATCCTATTAACAATGCAATTAGAATCATCTTTTTATCACATAAAAATCAGCATGTAAAAATCAGCACCCTAGAAAAAATCTGCATGCAGAAAAATTTCAGCATGCATGATCATTCAATTTTCAGATCTATTAAGCCTATTAATAATTAATCCTTACCTTAATCTACGATTCCTAGGCTCTGATACCACTGTTAGGAACCCGCCCATGCCGCTGATATTTCAAAAAAAAAAATCAGATGGCAGCGGAAGAGGCATGTGCGGGATCGACGTTCATCGCAATGAACGTTGTTTCATGAACCGTTCGTAGTTTAGATAAGGATTAAAAACTTTTAAACTAATTTGAAGATCAGATCTTCACCTTGTGCGGGTAGATGATCACCGCAAATTTGAGTTCGTGGTTTTAGGAAGAGGGTTCGCTTGAAGCCGTTCAAGTGTCCGGCCTCTACGGGTATCCACACGAAGCAGAGATCCGATCAAAGCTCTCTAGTCTTCCCAGGGTGCTAGCTCCCTTGCAAAGACTTCTTTTGATGGCTGATCTCCTCTCTTTCTTTCAACTCTTGAATGTGCTTGAAAGGAGGAAGAAGAAGGAGGGATAGAGGAAGAGGAACGAAGGCCCTGCAGCCTTTTTTTTCTTCCCTGCATTGGAACCAAGGAAGGAGGCCAAGGAGAGGTGCACGCCTCTTCTTCTTTTTCCTTTGCTGATGGCGGCTGAACCAAGGAAGGGAGAGGGGTGGCCACGGCACAAAGGAAGAGGGCTTCAATCCTTCTCGGGCGCCGGCCCCTTGTTCCTCTTTTAAACCCATCTAGGGCTCCTACAATTTAGGAGCCCTAGAGTTATTTCCTAAGAGGGGGCGCCGGCCCCCTCTCTTCATGCCGCACCAAGGAAGCAAAAGGGGAGGGGCTTGCGCCCCTCCCTCTTGGTAAACCCTAATCCACATTTAGTAGGGTTTGGAATGCCCTAATGTGGTCAAGCCCTAATCCAATTAGGCTTAGCCCAAGGGTGAACCAATTTGGATCCAATCTAGGTAAGTCCTAATCTAATTAGAACTTATATCAATTTTGACTCAATTGAACTCTTCAATCCTAATCCAATTAGGAGTCTTATTGATTCATTAGATTAATAATTAATTGTGACTTAAGAAATTCTAATCCAAATTAGGACATTTTTAATTTTAGTCCTAATCCAATTAGGACTCTAATTGAATCCGAAGTCCTAATCCAATTAGGATTTCTAGGAATCCTATTCTAAGTAGGAATCCAAAGATGAATTCAAAATCCTAATCTAATTAGGATTGTAGGAATCCTACTCCAAGTAGGAATCCCAGTCCTACTCCAAATAGGATTTCTAGTCCTAATCTAATTAGGACTCTAGAAATCCTACTCCAAGTAGGATTTGTGTTTTAAGTCCAATTAATCAATTCCCATTCCTTCTTCAACTTCTTATCAATCGAATTGATTACTCGTGATTCATAATCACTTTTTCAACCATCGGATCGGTCAATACTTCTAGTGTGTGTGACCCCATAGGTTCTATTCTGACTGGTAGTGAGATATATTGTGATCTCTATCATAATATCATTGAAAACTCCTTTCAATGGATTGAAACGATTCCAACTCTACTCATTAGGATTTATCGATCATCAAGATAATCCCTATGAGTCCCACCATCCACCAGTGACACCTAGCAGCATGTAGTGGCTACACAGTAGAATAGAATGATGAATCTCTAGGTGCAGTTATCATGTGATACAGTCCTACAATCGTGGATCCTTACATGACAGAGGTCATGGACAACTCATCAAACCCCATCGTCTGTCATATGTGAAGATTTATTCAACTTAAGTTCGAGAGCGGAGAACTCTTTCTCTACTGTGCAATCTGCCCCGGCCGAGGTCTTACGAACTCAGTCTTATAAATCACATAGGATCTCTCCTTATCTATCAAGGTCGATAGATTCCTTATAGGTGCATATCCTACTCCTACAGTGGACCTACTGCAGCCAATCTATACTGCATAGACCCATATGGCTAGAGACCATGTATGTGTGCAGTCAAACTACAACAACCTCACTATGAGTGGCCGAAGCACCGCAGGTCAAAGGACCAGTCACACTACTGCAACATCAAGCAAGTCACTGACGAGTGGATAGACATCCAAGTGACTTCTTGTATTGGTCACGCTCAGTACTCTTGTTCTCTAACAAGCACCTGCACTATTACTTCAGTGTCCCCACACCGTGGACTCGAGTCTCGTCCATCCATAAGGAAAGTAATGTGTGCACTGATCTCATCGGATCAATCACCGCCCTCATGATGATCCATCGATCAGGAGCATTCAGAAATTAATTACTAATGATGCATGGCTCAAAATCTTAACTCTTAAGAATATGCATCATCATCTTATTAATTCTTGGATGATTTATAGACACATAATCAATATGAATGAAAAAGATGCCTTTTATTTATTCAACAATAAAGTCAAATACAAATTATGTCCCAGAATTAATAATGTGTCAGCCAAAAATTAGCTTCTAGGATATACATCTAACACCGGCCACTCCGCCTCTCTCCCCCTTTCGTTCTCCCCTATTTATAGACGCCACTGCATGGAGAGGAGGAGAAACGGGCGAACGTGATCTGTGGGGCGGATTCGGACGTGTCATCCACAACGGAAGAGGCTGAAAACGCCAGAAGGAGGTAACGGACGTGGGATCGCTGGGTGGATTGCGGAGGATGTGCTGCTGTAAGGAGCCGATCACGGAAGAGATCCGGGCATTGGGAAGCGGCTGGATCGCTGATCACGGCCGGCTGGGAACGTGATCGACGAGAGGAAGAAGACGTGGATGCTGCGTCGGATGGAAGGAGGGGTTGGCGGGCTGAGGCCGGAGGCTTGATTTGGGAGGATGCCGTGGGAGATGGACAGATGCAGGATCACTTGGAGGATGCGGTCACGGCTTGAATCCGGGCGCTGGGACGTTGGCATGGATGCGGTGAAGACGCGGTGCGGGATCGCCGGAGATTGGATTCAGATGCTGGGATTCCGGGCATTGCTGGCACGGTGGCTGGCACGGGAGTTGGATGCATTCGAACGGGCGCTTGGGATCGATGTGGCGGACGCATGGGATCATTCCCTCTCCCCTGTTTCGCCATGGATGAAGCTGCTTTGATGCGGGTGAAAGGATCTCCCTTCATTGAATATGGGTCATGTGCCAGTTTCTGCAATGGAATTGGATTTTGGAAGAAGGTATGGGACTTTCTTTGCCCTCCTGAGATGGGAGCTGGGAGATACCAAGTTCCATCCAATTAGTCATAGAGATAAAAAAAATAGTGTGATATGAAATTTGGCTCACGAGTCATCTGTTCTGATTGGAGGTCAATTGCAAGTCTTTCAAGTCATGGGTCACCCAGCACCTCATAGTTATGATATGGTCAAATTAGATTTGCCCAAAATTCTTTCCTAAAAGCACAAAGAAATTGGACCCGATTCGGACCCGGACCCGACTCGGATCTGGGAACGGATTCTTCTGAAGTCAAATTTGTGCTCAATATGCATTTTATCTCCAATTTATGATAATCTGTGCCCAACCCAAATATAATATTAATTCAGTGAATTTATCATTATTGGTTAGCAATAACACTAATTTTAGTGACATGTAGGTCGCACTTTTGTGCTCTCATCAGTGTTGTCTTAATATTTATTTCTGACGATGCTTATAAGCGTCATCTTAGTTTAATTCTTGACGACGTTACTAAGAAGTGTCAGTAAATTTTGGTGCATGAGCCAAATTACTAATGTTTCTATCTAGCGTTGGCATATATATGTTGGCAATTTTTAATTTTCCTGTAGTGGAATAAACCATATAGGTTCTTTTCTATTCTTAATGACAACCTCTTTGCATGGGTGCAATTGTGAGCTAGTGAAGATGCATGTTCTTTGAAATGAAATGGTGGGTGCAATAAATTGCTCATTCCTTAATCGATGTATTTCAATTTTGGATAAACCATAAGGATTCCTATGTCTTGATGTGCTAGCATTTTTTCTAGAAATTCATGAATCGGAGACACAAATGCATGTTTATCACTTGATTTGCAACTAGAGATTTTGAGGAATCAAAATAAGGATTCTATAACCCTAACTAGTAAATCCCAACAAGTGGTATTAAATAATGGGCTTTGTATGATTGGTAATGGTGAAAGGCGTATGGACAATCACTAATTTAGTTCAAGATATATAGAGAAGCATAGCAAGTTGATTGTACACACAGTTATCGATAGAATTTCTATAAGTTGCGCAATAGGTTGCAAACTAGATACTCAAACCCGATACTCGAGAACTGTAGTGGCGACATGAAGCATTCTAAGTCCATTTTTTTCATGATGTAGAAAATGCAAATAGTCAAGTTCTTAGATGTACATAGCTTAATATAAGGTCATTACAACAGACAAAGTCTATATATAGCAACAGAATTTAGCAACACTTGGCAAAATATATTACTATAAACACTCTATCGTAATAGTTTTAAGGAATTCACAAAAGATATATAATACTACAACGGTTCATCGGGAGTGTTACTAAAAGTTACTATATAGCAATGATGCCTTATAATCAGTCATGTCACGTAAATAGGCTTTACATACATTAATTTTTTATTCAACTTGGAATTTTTTAATCAATACGTAATAGTTTTATATAAATTAATGACTATTCATTAATTAAAGATGTACTAGAAATAATTTATTGATATAGAGGGTGCATAATACATTTACCTACTCTCATGAAAAAACAATGTTTGATGATTTTTGGTTATTTGAGGGATGGTATATTTGATGAAATTGATTATATATTATGTTTTGCTTTAAATTTTTTATTGAGTTAAATATATTATTTTCATCTTGATTTAACTCAATCAAGTTAGTTTAATAAGTAGATGAAAATAGTTTTTGATACGAAATCTACTATCAGTGCTGCAAATGAGACACCTTGACTAGGTAATGCTCTAAGATATAAGTATTAAAAATTTTGCATGGAGACATATTTAACTAAAAATTTGGATCATTGATCCAACCTAATTTGTATTAAAAATATAAAAATAAAAACTACTTAAATAAAATATATAATATAAAGTATTAAAAGTATTCTATAATAAATAACATTATTTTTTAATCACAACAATAAAATGTATCATGAATTATCTACTTTTAAAGGACATTAGCAAAACTATATATGATTCTATATTTTAAAATATTTTAAATGAAATAATTTTCAATATATATAAAGTTACTCATTTTTTTATTTTCTATCAAAAAGAAGAGGATAGAATTTTTATAAAAATAATTAATTACTAAAATATAAAATATCATAATATATTTGAAATGAGTATATTTTAAAATGTGAATAAATTTTAAATTAAGTATAATAAACTATAACTTCATACTAGAAGCTAATGTTTTCTGAGTGGAGATTGAGTGGATCCTCCAATTAGATCTAGATTGGATGATGAAAGTCTCACATTGGTGATCCGAGCCATTGGATGTATTCTACTCTCTCTAAGTTGCTTCAATAGAAGAAATCATATAATTTGAAGACTCCTAGTCTATGCATCAAGTGGTCAAAAAAATATGTATTATTTTATATTATTTAGACTGTCCAATTTTTTATCCACTTAATACAAAAGTTAAAGATCTTCAAATTCTATAATTTTTGGTATGTAAGTAATTTAAAAATTATAAATCATATCTAATGGCTCAGATCATCGATGTAGGATATATCATTCAATATAGACCTTACTGAATTTGAGTGAAAATCTACTCAAGTCTAGCTAAGATAGATAGATAGATAGATAGACCGATAAACAGATAGATAGAAAGATAGGTGGACAGATAGATAGATAGTAAGATAGATAGATAGATAGATAGATAGATAGATAGATAAACAGATAGACAAATAGATAGATAGATGGACAAATAGATAGACAAACAAATAGATAAATAAATAGATAGACAGATTCAAAAAAGATAAGGGATAGATAGATAGACAAACAGATAGATAGATAGACAGACAAATAGATAAACAAATAAAAAAATAAATAGATACATAGATAGATATATAGATAGATAGATAGATAGATAGATAGATAGATTGATAGATAGATTAGGAGGAGTTAATCCCCTTCTTTGTGCCCAATAATTCACCCACCTATAGTAGGGCGACCTCAACTAGAATCGAAACAACTTCCCCATGTCTGAGTGGCTAGCGATGATACTATCAAAGTAAGTGCTCGATGACTAATTCTTAGAATATTAAGTGTCAACCTTTTATAATTAACAATCAATTTCTAGAATTAGCAATCAGTTTATATATTTATATATCATTGCAACAATAAACATGTTAATAATACAAACAAAAGTTAAGGCAATTACCATGGATCTAGTCATAGGTATCACCACTACAAGAAAATACACTTTCAGTGACCACTTTCGGCGATTAAATGAATAGTAGTCGCTGCAAATAAGGCTATTTGCGACCAACATATTTGTTAGTTACTGAATGATTGTCCTACACCGACTAAATGCATATTTGGTCGCGGAAAATCAAAACCAAGTTGGCGGGGTGGAGGTAAAACGTTTGGCGACTAAAGTTTGGTCGCTAAAAATAAGGCTATCTGCGACCAACATTCTTGTTAGTTACTGAATAATTGCCCTACACCGACTAAATGCATATTTGGTCGCGGAAAATCAAAACCAAGTTGGCGGGGTGGAGATAAAACGTTTGGCGACTAAAGTTTGGTCGCTGAAAATAAGGCTATCTGCGACCAACATTCTTGTTAGTTACTGAATAATTGTCCTACACCGACTAAATGTATATTTGGTCGTGGAAACGCAATACCAAGTTGGCACGAGTCCAATATTTCACACGGGCTGGAGGTAAAACTTTTGGCGACTAAATTTTGGTTCTTAAAGGTTCACCTCCAGCGATTAAAAAAAATTTAGTCCAGGAAAACTTTTACGAATGGCACCTTTTTTCGATGAAAAAATTGGGCAGAAAGTTTGAGTTTTTTAGTGACCAAACTTTTGGTAGTGAAAGGTTCCCGTAAAACCGAACGATGTTGTACTAGCCCCTGTAAGATGTTAATTTCTAAGTTCAAAAAAAAAAAAAACTGCTTATTTTCAAACGGTGCCGTTTAACACCTTAATTCACTTAGGTATATCCTCGTCTCTTTGGCTGAATCTCAATCCCACAACTTTCACTACCAGAAAATAAGCGTATAGTAACAGAAAACTAGTGACGGCCCGTTATCTGTCACTATTTATGACGGATTAATGATATACAGAAATTTGGTCACCGTGGTGTGAACTTAGTGACAGATTAGTAACAGACCGGTCACAAAATACGCGGGTAGGGTAGGCGACAAAACTTAGTGACCACCGTAGTGACGGAATATTTGTCACAAAACTGGTAACCGAAATTGTAACTAGACAGTGACAAATTCAGCCATCACAAAAATCATAACTCAAGTATTTATAAATTTTTAAAAGATTATTTTTAGCAGTGATGGATTATCGGCAGAAATTTTCATCACCAAATTTAATTTTTAATTCTAAAAATATTAAAAATATTATTTTTGAATAATTATAATAAAAAAAAGATTGAAAGAGAAAAATACAAAATGAAACTAAGTGTCGCCGCCCCGCCCAAATTCCCCCCCTCCTCCTTCCCAAAACCCCTGCAGTCGCTCAACCCGTGGCCCCGGCACCCACCCATCCCCCCCCTCCCCACGCGATCCCAACCCCCCCTCCTCCTCCCTAACCCAAATCCAACAAATCCCTAACTAGAAGGCCATCCACAGCAGGGATGACCGTCCGGATTCCGGACAGCCTTATCCACACCGTGGGGACATCTAGCGGCTCTCCGATTTCCACTATTTCTTCTCACCACCATTTTATCCTCTCTCCTTTGCGTTAACTCCAAAACCCTTGCTTCCCCAATCCCTCTCCTCTCGAAACTCTAGCTCCCATGGCGGCCCTCCTATCCTCCCAGTCCCAGTGCCGCTTCTCCGCTGCCGCCCCGAGATCCTCCATTTCGGCAAGGCGGAGCTACTTCGATGGCCACCGGAGACCCCTCTGGTTTCGCCGCCTAGGGTTCTACTGCTCTTCTTCTTCATCGGGGTTTTGCAAACTCGATTCCGGATGCGGAGAGGTACTGGTTGATCCAGTTCTCTTCCAACGTAGGCGTTTTTAGATTATTTTCCACTTATTTATATGCAAGTAGATTTTTTAAATGGAAATATGAGCAGTGTAGAGATATATCCGATCGGAAAGTTGTCATAATCTGAATGAATTGGATGAGTAATTCGATTAATATTCACTTTTTTGGATAATTAATGCTATTTGTTTCCTCACTGGAGGAAATGGGATTATTTTTTTATAATTGTATCATATGTTCTGTGAAAATCACCTTTTGAATAGTTCCATTCGGTAAGAAGGCTGAGATTCTTGGATCACTTCTCATGATTTTCTTCTCCACTATATTAGATTTTCTTCTTTGTGTTTGGTATGGCCTTTGCAGCAATGCATAGTGCTTTTCTTCTTAAGATGACCATCTCACTGATGTTTCACCAACTGATCATCCCTACTTCACAGTCATTCAAACTCACTGCAAGCTCCATGTGCTCCTCTATTTTCCAGAACATTCCCAACTGATTTCTTCTCCCAGGTTCCAGAGTCTTCATTATAACTACATTCTGTTATTTCCCTCAACGGATCATTGGATCTGACTGTGTATAAAAGGACTGTAAGAGACTCTGTTCAGTTGTGAAGAAATAGAGAAGTAGGAACTACGTGCCAGATACTATAGCAATGTATCAGACACTGTTCATTCTCCTATACCATCTCTAACTCATTACTTCCTCTATTTTCATTCCTTTGTACTTCTTTATGGTATCAGAGCAGGAGGTTCTGACGCCTTTCTCTCTAGAAGTGGTTCTTCCTCCACTAGACAACGATCAAATGGAGTCTCCTGGATCCGAGCAAGTCACCAGGTCAGCTGAATCATCAGGATCCTTAGATGATCCCTTAATCTCTCCCAGGTTGAAATTCTTGATTTCAAAAATACAGAACCTAGTCTCCACCCAGCTTCAATCTGATAACTATCTAACTTGGAGGTCTCAAGTTACTCATCTCTTCAAAGCGAGTGGCTTCTTTGGATTCTTAGATGGTACTTCCACTTGCGTTTCATCTTCCATTGAAGATAAGAACAGAAGCTATGAACTCTGGTTGCTGACAGACCAGTTCTTAGCTTCTGCCATTAACTCCACAATTTCTTCCTCTATCTTACCATACGTGATCAATCTAGATCACTGTTTTCAGATCTGGACTACCTTAGAATGCCGATTAAATTCGGCTACAAGGAGTCATGTAATGCAACTCAAAAATGAGCTGCACAACATAAAGAAAATGGATCTTCCGATGCAGCAGTTTCTCCATGAAGTTCGGCAAAAAGTCGACGCTATATCAGCTGCTGGTTCCACAATTGACACTGAAGATGCCATTCTGTACATCCTTAATGGACTACCAACCTCATATGATGCCTTTGCTACATCAATACGCACTCAGTCAGCCTCTCTCACACTGGATGAGCTCTACGCTCTGCTCTGCAGCGAGGAACTCATCATCCTATCCAGAGAAAAGCAACAATCCTCCACCGATTCCTTTGCACTTTCAGCCACTCGGGGAAGAGGTCGAGGTAGATCTTTCTTTACATCCAGAGGACGTGGCCGAGCACGGAGTACTTACTCCAGCAACAACTGGAACAGCAATTGGAGTTCTCCTGGACCTCGAAAAGATTCCCGAGCTCTCATTGACTGCCAGATCTATGGCAAAAGAGGACACACAGCAATTCATTGCTGGTTCCGGATGAATCCAAGCTACAATTCCTCTCCTCCAAGACAGCCAAACCAGCAGGCGCTTCTCTCTACACCTTCTTCTTCCTCTGTCTCACGTGACTGGATTGTAGACAGCGGCGCTACCTCACATATCACTTCCGACCCACTATCACTTTCCGACGCCTCTTCGTATCAGGGCTCAGATAGGATCACAGTGGGCAATGGCTCCTCCATCCCAGTTATACAATCAGGGACTGGTATCCTCTGCACCCCAACTCACAATTTTAAACTCTCTGAACTGCTGCATGCTCCAAACATTTCTCACAATCTGCTATCAGTATACAAGTTAGCTGTTGATAATCACTGCACCGTTCACTTTAATTCTGATGGTTGTGTTATTAAGGACAAAGCAACCGGCAAGATCTTGTTCCAGGGACGCTGCACTGAGGGGCTCTACAGGATACCTTTCTCCTTCGTTCAGCCTACTACTCCCACTTCTCGCTCAACTGCCTTAGTGTCTACAAAGCTCTCGACCTCGCTTTGGCATTTCCGTCTTGGCCATCCAGCTGCTTCCACCTTACTGCAAATCATCAAGGACACCTCCATTGCTTCCTCATCAGTTGACACTGCATCTTGTAAATTCTGCAACATGGCCAAGGGACACAAACTTCCTTTCTCCACCAGCAACTCCATCTCCCAACGTCCACTTGATCTTATACACTCTGATGTCTGGGGACCTTCTCCTTTAAATTCCTCCACTGGTTTACGTTACTATGTCGTGTTCATGGATGACTTTTCAAAATTCATCTGGGTGTATCCTTTAGCACTGAAATCAGATGTATTTTCTAAGTTTGTTGAGTTCAAAAATTTAGTTGAAAATCAATTTTCCTCCACTATCAAAGTCTTTCGTTCTGATGGTGGTGGAGAATTTGTTAACTCTCGCTTTCATCACCTGTTTGCTGCGTCTGGCATTGTTCATCAACGATCGTCTCCCTATACTCCTGAACAAAACGGAAGTGCTGAACACAAACATCGCCAGCTTCTTGAAATGGTGAGGAGTCTTCTCTTTCATTCTTCTCTTCCTCATCAATTCTGGGTTGAAGCGCTCTTAACTGCCGTTTACTTAATCAATCGTCTTCCAACTTCAACTCTGCAACACAAGTCTCCTTTTCAAATTCTGTATCAGCGTTCTCCAGATTACGGCTTTCTTCGAGTCTTTGGTTGCCAATGTTTTCCTTGGGTACGTCCTCAGCATCCATCCAAGTTCTCACCCCGGTCTTTACCTTGCGTCTTCATTGGCTACTCCCCTAATCATAAAGGCTATCGCTGCTATGATCCATCCAATGGCCGGGTCTACATCTCCCGACATGTTCGATTCAATGAGTCTCTCTTCCCTTTTGCTCATTCTGTTCTATCCCCCATCTCATCAACACCTCTCCTTCCCACGCCTCTACTGGTTCCTCCCTCTCAGCTCCCTACTTTGTCAACTTCCTCCCAGTCAAGGACCACCACTACTCATTCACCCACCTTTTCTTCATCATCTTCGTCTTCAACCTCCACTGCACCTCTATCTTCCATCTCCCCTCCACAGTCTGCAAGTCCTCCGGGTTCCTATGTATTCTCTCCTCTTGTTAGGCATCCCCCACAGTCTGCAAGTCCTCCGTGTTCCTCTGTATTCTCTCCTCCTGTTAGGCATCCCATGGTTACAAGGTCCAAGACAGGGACACTTCGCCCAAAGCAAATTTTCTCTCTTCTCAGTGTGGATACAGGTGATCAGGAACCAACTTGCTTCTCAGTGGCGAACGCTGATCCTAACTGGCGAGCAGCAATGTCCTCTGAATTCAATGCTTTGATTGATCAGCAGACATGGACACTAGTTCCTCGCTCTTCTGATCAACATATCCTTGGCTGTCGGTGGACTTATAAGATCAAGCAAAATTCTGATGGCTCCCTAGCAAGGTACAAGGCTCGTTTGGTTGCTCAGGGATTCAAACAGGAGTATGGTCTGGATTATCATGAAACTTTCAGTCCTGTGGCAAAATTTCCAACCATCCGGGTGCTTGTTCTTCTTGCCTTACATTCGGGCTGGTCCATCAAACAGCTCGATGTGTCCAATGCCTTTCTCCATGGACATCTTGATGAACTTGTCTTTATGGAACAACCAAGAGGGTTCACGGATCCAGAGCATCCTACTCATGTCTGTCATCTCAAGAAGTCCATTTATGGTCTGAAACAGGCACCACGACAGTGGTTTGCCACCTTTTCTGGGTTTCTTCTCCAGCATCATTTTCATCCCAGCTCGGCAGATCCTTCTCTTTTTCTATTTCAGCAGGACACCACAATTATTTACATACTAATATATGTTGATGACATCCTCCTCACTGGAAACGATTCTGATGCAATTACTACTCTCCTCCATAAGCTTCATTCCTAATTCAAAATGAAGGATCTGGGTCAGCTATCCTATTTTCTGGGTATTCGCTTCTTCTTTGATGCTGGTGGCGTTCGACTCAGACAATCTCAGTATGCTCAGAAGCTTTTACAGCGGGCTGGCATGGAGAATTGCAAATCCCTTACTTCTCCTCTTTCGACCAAGAAATCTTCTATCACTGATCTCTCTGCCCCGTTTTCAGATGCCGAGTTTTATCGGAGTCTCGCTGGTTCATTACAATATCTGACAATCACTCGGCCCGATCTTTCCTTTGCTGTAAATTTTGTGTGTCAGTTCATGCATCATCCACTCCAATTGCACTTTCAATACCTTAAACACATCCTCCGTTATGTTAAAGGCACCATTGATCACTGCTTACACTATAAACGTAGTTCTCTTCAACTCACAGCTTACTGTGACTCCGATTGGGCCGGTGATGCACAGGATAGATGCTCCACCTCTGGGTTCTGTATCTTCCTCGGCTGCAACCTTCTATCTTGGTGTGCCAAGAAGCAGCCAACTGTTGCTCGATCTTCGACGGAGGCTGAGTACAGGGCTATGGCAGTTACGACTCAGGAACTGGTCTGGCTTCGGCGTCTTCTCCACGAACTCGGTGTCTCCATTGATGATTCCACTGTCCTCTACTCAGACAGCATTTCAGCTATGGCTCTAGCGGCCAATCCTGTATTCCACGCTCGGACTAAACACATTGAGGTGGATTATCATTTCATTCGGGAGAAACTGCAGTCCAAAGAGATTCATCTCTCTCATGTCTCTACTCAAGACCAGCCAGCAGATATTTTTACCAAATCTCTTCCTACGGCTCGTCATCGTATGATCTGTTCCAAGCTGAGAGTTGCTTCCCACTCTCCGCTTGAGGGGGGGTCTTAAGATGACCATCTCACTGATGTTTCACCAACTGATCATCCCTACTTCACAGTCATTCAAACTCACTGCAAGCTCCATGTGATCCTCTGTTTTCCAGAACATTCACAACTGATTTCTTCTCCCAGGTTCCAGAGTCTTCATTATAACTACATTCTGTTATTTCCCTCAACGGATCATTGGATCTGACTGTGTATAAAAGGACTGTAAGAGACTCTGTTCAGTTGTGAAGAAATAGAGAAGTAGGAACTACGTGCCAGATACTATAGCAATGTATCAGACACTGTTCATTCTCCTATACCATCTCTAACTCATTACTTCCTCTATTTTCATTCCTTTGTACTTCTTTATTTCTTAACCAAGAAATTGAATTTTCTAAAGAGAAAGACTAATTCTGGATGGGTTTGATGAAAATCCTCTCTTTTTGCACCGTAGATGGTTGAATTAGTTGCACAATTTTGATTTCGTTTTCTTTGTAAAGATAACTTGTTTTTTCTAGTAAAATAGTTCCCCCTTTGGTAAGAATGCTGAGACTTGTAGGGCAAGCATCCAGATTCCATCAGGCAAGTTGTGCACAAAAGTGAGCATTCTTTTCCCCTTCCTGAACAAATGAAATTCCAAAGAAATTCAAAAGTAGGCTTGCCTGATGGAATCTGGATGCTTGCCCTAGCCAAGAACTGTCTATTGGTGGTAAGTAAAGGTGTGAGTAACTGAGAAATCAGTGACTGTGTTGTTCTCTTGCATGATAATTTTTGTTTCTGCTTTCAGTTTATAGTTGCATTGTTGGCACTGGTGTATGACGCATTGTTGGCATTGAAGTATTATTTTGCTTGTTATTTGTCTTTTAAGTTTATACCTTCTTTGATTAAGGAGCACTTCAGTTTGATAGGTTACTAAAGAATTATTACAACATATATCAACAGAGAATTGCTCTCTAAGGAACGGAAAAACCTGTTTTGGGAGTTTACTGATCTCTGGTTAGAACCAGATAAAGGCTCAGATTGTTTGACAGCCAAATGCTGCATTCACAAAATTGTCCATGATGGGCGCTTGCTTCTAAGTGAACCCTTGGGATCAGTTTTTGAATTTTCTCTTATGCTTCGGTTAGCATCTCCTACACTAGTGCTCTACTGGCAGTTGGCGGAGGATTCTTTATCTTCTTATCCTTCTGACGACGAAACCAACTCAGAACATGTTATGGGAGACTTGTCAGAGCCAATTTCAAGAGTCAAGGCAGAACCTTTTCTCATATGCAGAAACCTGTGAAGCCCTGGAGGAAGTAGTTGCTGGGTAGATACTGGTAGTGCACTACTGTTCAATGTTACTGATCTTCTTTCATGGCTTGACACTTCAGCCAAACTGTAAGTCATATCCACCTTTTCTGTGCCTTTGTTGTATTTCTATTTCTGTTATTGCAAATCTTGTTGATCTTTTTTGCCTCCTTGTTATATAGTGAGGTTATATGTTTATTTGGATTTCACCAGAGCTGTGGGATCTGCTGAGTAGGCTGAACTTTTTGATTTTGATCACATATATTTTGGTTCAAGTATTGCCAGTCCAGTTGCTATTCTATATGGAGCTCTTGGACCAGAATGCTTTAGAGAGTTTCATGTTACCTTGGTGGAAGCATCAAAAAAAGGTATTAACTAATGAATCGTTATTTATTTTATATGAACAACAGAGAACACATTCCTGTCCCAGTTAGAATGAGATGGCATATTGCAATTAGCAAGGCACATACACATTCCTGTCTCAGTTAGATTAAGATGGTATGTTGTTAAGAAAAAAAACTGCAAAACCAATCAGTTAGATATTTCTCCTGCTTTTTTTTTTTTTGGTCTCATAAGATAGATCTCCTGTCTACCTGATATGCTTACTATGAACTGTAAATCAATATGGCCATACTTCCTTTTAAGAAGATCAAAGTGTTTGAGAGAGAGAAGTTCTTCATGGGTCAGGTGAATAATCAGTTGTTTTCATTCATTTCTTCCAGAGTTTGTTGGTTAGATTGGACAGTTTTATTCTATATTACAAAAATTAATTTCCATCTCCTTAGTATAATTCTTATCAAAATTGCTCCTTGAAGTATGCTCCGATTTTCGAACCACTTCCATTTATATTTTTGTACCATTAGATCGGCTTGCCTTCTTGGTGCTTGACATGGATTCTTTCATAAGATATAGGTTGAATTTCTTTCTTTTCTTATTGGAGAGAATAGAATTAATTCTGCCAATTCAATATCATTCTCTGTGGCATCACTTTTTTGTGTTCTCTTATTAAAACCACAAACAGTTTCTTTTGGTAAATGCTGAGAGCAGTTTGTATATCTTTTGAATTCTTGGGCAGAAGAAGAACTCATTTCACCTAAAGGAATGTGCAGTTTCCATAGCATTGGCAATTGGATTGGTCACTGGTGTTCCTACATTGGACTGGCCTGCACATGCATCCCCTTGAGGCCCTGTGCTGCCTGATCTGTCAGTGCTAATTTCTGGACCACCTATTAAGGATCCTGGTGCCTTGTTGAGGTATGCATTGCCAATCAATAACAAAGCCATTCGGGAGGTTCAAAAGCCTCTTGAGGATATCACAGACAGTCTCAAGGTCTCCGGGGTTAGAGCATTGGATTTAGTTGAGAGAGTAAGCATAACTAAAAAAAATCTCATTCTGAGATCTTATTTGCTATTCCTTACAATTTCTGCAGTCACTCAAGTGATTTTTGTTTTATAATTACTGAATTATACATGTTACAGTATGTCATGTAAAATGATGTTCTTAAATGAGTACATTGTGCTCATCTTTGGCTTTGCTTTACAAAAAGCAGTTTCACCATTCTTCAACTCGAAAATAAAAAGGAATGAGTTTGAAAGAAGCTGATTTTCATAATGCTTAATAAAAAGTGCTGCTCACACAAGCAGAGGTCAAATAGCTTCTTCTACGAGATGCTAGAGAAACTAGTTTTCATTTCATGCTTGTATCGATCACATTATATTTTCATAAATATAATTGGATTTGCCTCACCTAAGAGCAGGAATAGTGGATATGCAAATGGATTAGACAAAAAAAAAAAGTTAACCAACTCAATGTGCACCCAAACCTGAAACTTGATTATGTTGGTCATCTCAAAGTCCTCAATCCAAACCAAAATCTCAACGAAGTTGGACTCTAAGTCCATGTTAGTTACATACAGCCCAGTTGAAACCAAATAGACTGAAAACTACTTCCATCTTTGTGCTAGCAAACACCAAACAAGCTCAACATGAGTGAGCTGACCAATATCAACTGGCAGACAAAGTACTCAGCTGAATACTCCAAAAAAGAAAAGCTTGAGTACAATCATTGTTTAGGATCTCAGTCATTTGTTGCAACAATGACTATACCGGTAACTAACAGGAGAGGAGCTGCGGAGGCAATTGGAGCAGAAGAGGAGAGAGCATGAGGAGGAAAGGAAAGAGCGAGAGGAAGAACATAAGCAAATTGCACATCTTACAAGTTTGGTGACAAAGTTCTTAAAGAAAAAGACTCAAACACACAAGTCATCTATCCATCATGATGGGGCCATGTATTCAACTAGTGGTACAAATACTCGTTGGTATGTATTCTCATTTATATTACATAGGTTATTTAGAGATTTTGACCAAATTAAGCGAAATGTTATTGTGAACTTATACTTGAATTTTAGTTTATTATTTTCACATGTAGTTATTGATTGTGTATTTTTTTTTGCTTTCTCAGATACATGGTGGAGTTATGAGCATGTGAAATCTAGTTTTTGGTACATGGATAGCTTTTGTTCATATGATCATGGTGAAGTTGTCTACAAGCAGAATCCAGTTTTTGGTATAAGAATATTTTTGTCTATATGATGGTTGTTTGGAGGAATAGCAAGATCAGATATTTTGAAATTTTTAATTTACATTTTGATATGTTTGGTGATGATTATCACCTTAACATATGGTATGGATGAAACATTGTGATGTATGGTTAATAGATATGCTTGACTTTAGACTTATAGATGATGATATTTATAATGAATGATTATGGATTCTCCAACATTGTGTATACTTCTATTTGGATGAGCAAATGTATTGTGCAATATGGATATTGGATAGGCTGTGTTGGTTGTACAGGATTTGGAACGAGCCCAAAAATAAATATTAAGCTTATAATTTGAATTGTTAATTAAATACAGGTTAATACTTTCTGCCACCAAAAAATGTTTGTTGCCAATGTATTCCAATACATTCTGCGACCAAACTATTGGTGGAGGAAGATAGACATTCAGTGACCATTTTTTTGGTAGCGGAAGACAAATATTCCACGACCAACTATTTGGTCAGCGTTGAAATTAGCGACAACAGATTTGGTCGCTGAAAATTTTCTTCAGCAACCAAATGTTGGTCGTTGTTGGTGTACCTTAGGTGACCACACAATATTGGTAGCCAAAACCTTTCAGTGACTAGGGTTCGGCGACGAAGAGTATGCTAGTCGTGAAAAGGTTTCGGCGACCAAATATGGTTATTCAACGATTAGAATTTTAGTCGCTGAATATGTATTTTCTTGTAGTGTACTATGCTTTAACTGAAACTTTAAATGGCCTAATACAGTCCCAATAATAACAAAACTTGGAGATGCTCATTTCACTAAATGACACCCATAATTGGTCCACCAAAATGATAAATTGTCAGCAAGGTAACACAACAATATGCAAGTATGCTTTTGACGTTTCTCGAAATCTTAATCATGAAAGTTGGATTATGTTATTTGAGCCAATTAAGGGATTATGAACTACTTGAGGACAACTCTTTGAAGGTCTCTTGTCTATTTTTAAGAAAGCTTCTTGAGAATGTTAATTTTATGCAACAAGGTCAGAGAATCAAATCATTCTTTTGTAAGGAAGGGAAGCCACTCTTTTGATGCTACAATAATTTTCTCTTCACCTGTATAGTATCTATAACATCATAAACAAAATCAAGTGGATCCAAAGAATTAACTCTTTCAAATCTCCAACCATCAATATCTGACTAAATTGTTGGAAGTCCATTGCTTGTCCTAGTTGTACTAGGATCCTATTCCTAGTTTATCTTTGTTTCCTATTCCAACACAAGTTGGAATATTTTATCTTCTAGTGCTAGCCCTACTTTAGTTAGATTTAGCATTAGAATTAATATATTTGAGTTTGTTTTTTAGTTTGAGAGTGATATTGATGTTTTTGACTTCTAGTGGAAGGGAGAGAGCGTGTGGTTTTTTTTATAAATGGAGGAAGAGTTACCGAAGAGTTGGAGAGAATTCTTTTTGGTGAAAAAAGATGTCTTGGAGAGGCTTGAGGCTTCATTGGGAGAAAAGCTGAACTCATTATTTTAGGCTTTATTTTTTTCAATAAATTCATTTTTCTCTTCCAAATTATTATTCCACTGCTATTGCTTAATTTATTTGATGTTTGAATTGTATCCTGGAACAACATGTTCGATCTACTGTGAATAGCATACTGCTCTACATGGTATCAGAGCCAATTTATTCAACTTCAAAGCAAGGTTGAGGTGGAGCTAGTAATGTGCGGTTTCGATTAGATTTATTTGAAGCATAAGTTTTAGAGCAGCAACTTGATTGTTAGTCATTCTTATATTTATAACTTGCCGCAGTTGAAAATCTTCAAGTAGTTCGCTTCAATGGTACAAGTATGTGGACTCTTATTTTGATGATTCAAGAGGTGAATTATTATGACTGATGCTACTACCATCTTTCTTAATGGTTCAACATGTCTGACCTCATCGATATCAATATGACTGCTTTTGCTACTAACACTTTTCTCCGTAAGTTGAACAACACATGCTATTCAATTTGAAGCCCATTGTCAAGCCTTATTTAATAGGACAAGATTTATAAGATATCTTGGATGAGTCAGAGATGATGCTAATAGATACTCTCAATAATAAATTTGCGAGAAGAAAATGAAATCTAAAATCTAGATAGGTGATGTGGCTTATTCAAATTTCAGTTAATAGAGAAAATTATTTTTCATGTTCAGAATGTAAAGGAGCCAAAGAAAGCATAAAATATTCTTATGGCCGTTCACTCAAGTTCTAGCAAGGTGAGACATAACAAACAAAAAATACTTGAAGAATATATTATAGTTTTAGGCTTTCTTGAGAATCTAAAGGAAGAGTAGAATTGGTTCAAATATGAAGATTTGAAGCATGACGAGTTTAATCAGCTAATGACTGGATCAAATTCGGAAGACTCAGAACATAAAAAGTTTGATCAACTCAAAGATCAATTAAGTCAGAAAGAATATATGGAACAAGAGGAGCCTGATCATATGGATGTTGTATCAAGCTTAAAAGAGATCATGATTAAAAAATCGATTTATTTTGTAGTTGCTGGGGAAGAGACAAAATGTGCTATAGTTGATTCAGTCGTAGAAATTCATATTGAAGAATCAAATTATGGGGAAGAGTCTTGTATCAAAGCTATCCAAGATGTGAACATTTTTTATGGAGATTTAGTTAGTCATGAGGATGAAGAGCTTATTAATTTTGATGTAGTTTCAGATATCAAGCAACGAGAAGATATACTTGTTATAGATGATTCTAGTTGTGCTTTAATATTCGACAAAGTGTTTGGTGCGTTAGTTATTTTTTATGCTATTCCAATGTTTAAGTTGCTAGAGGCCAGACTCTATGCATGAAGATTTGAGTTCATACATGGGAGCAAGTTGTATGTAGATACATGGAGTTGCTCAACTAAAAGCATGCAGATATATATAGCCAAAGTTTTGGTTTTTATTTTACTTTGTGTGCACGTAATGGCTAATACTATAGTGAGCAACAATTGTAGCAGAAAATATGATGTTCATTGGGATAAGCTAGATTTTGATAGAATCTCAGCAATATCATTGTGGAGTCAATGCTGAGAAAGCTAGATTTTGATAGAATCTCAGCAATATCATTGTGGAGTCAATGCTGAGAAAAAGTTTTAGAGAACATTGCCGACTCTAGGACATACATCGAAAAGATCAAGCCAGCGAAGGAGTTAATAGTTCAAGGAAGGGGCTCTTTTATTCAATTATTGGTCCACAAGTCGTATGTTGTAGTAATTGTGGCAATATTCATAATAGCTACTATGGCATTTCATTGTATTAACAAATCCAATATTGTTAGCATGAATTTTGCAATGAGGGGGATCGTGTTGGAAGTCCATTGCTTGTCCTACTTGCACTATGATTTTATTTCTAGTTTGTCTTTGTCTCCTATTACAATACTAGTTGGAATAATTTCTTTTAGTGCTAGTCCTACTCTAGATTGGTTAAGTTTTAGGCTGAATATATTTGGGTTTGTTTTTTTTGTTGGAGTGCAACATTAATGTTTTTCTTATAGTGGAAGTGAAAGAATGCATACTTTTATAAATAAGGGGAGAGAGTTACTGGAGAATTGGAGAAAATTCTTTTTGGTGAGGAAAGGTGTCTTGGAGAGGATTGAGGATTCTTTGTAAGAGGAGCAAAACTCATTATTTTGACCTTTATTTTTTTTCAATAATTTTGTTCTTCCCTCTCAAATTATTCTTCCACTGCTATTACTTGATTTTTTGATGTTTGAATTGGATCCTGAGCCAATACATCCGTTTTACTCCGAATAGCATACCGCTCTATATAAATTCCTTGCTTTTCCTACTTTTAGAGTTTTTATTTTGAAAATGCTACATTAAAAATTTATTATCTCGGATTGATAATCAATGGTGAGAAGTCATTGTCTTGTCCAAATTACAAGTGTTAATAAAGAAATCAGAATGATTTAGGGGTTGTGGATAGGCGTGGAGACATCCGATTTCACATTATGCTGGGAGGTTAGTGTTGGAGATAACCAACACAAAAAACTAATCTAGAAAGGTGTATTCTTGATGGAGAACAATGGAAAAATGAGGCTAGGGTATTACTACTTGATAATGGACTCAAATTTTATTGATTCAAGTATTGTAATATGAAGTTATAAAGCTGAAAATTTATAGACCAATTTTCATACGATTTTAGACTAATTTCATAACAACTTCCTAAAAGACGAGAACCAAGTTTCTAGAACTAAGTTCATGATCCACATAATGACTCTTCAACTTTTTAGACTAACTCCTCATAGTTCTAGGAGTCTCTACATATTCTAATACAACTTTTCAATACTCAAGACATGTATATTATCCAAACAATAAATAAAGGATAAAAACAAGTTTAATTCTCAACATGCTCCCCCCTTAAACTTGTTCCTCCAGGTGCCATCACTCCAAGCAACCTTCTTAGCTTCTGAAAAACTTGAACACTGAGTAGCTTTGTCAATATATCAACAACTTGCTCACTTGACTTTGCATAAATGAGCTTTACATCTTTAGTCTTCACATGTTCCCTTATGAAATTGAACCGAGTATCAATATATTTCGATCTCTCAAGATGAACTGAATTTTTTGCTAATGCAATAGCTGATTTGTTATCCACATAAATCTTTGTTGGACTTTCTTGCTTCAGCTGCAACTCTTTAAGTAATTTTCTCAACCAAATAGCATGACAAACACATGAAGATGCTGCTATATATTCAGCTTCACATGTTGACAAATTTTGCTTCTTCGAAGATCATGTAAATGCAACTTCAGCAAGATAGAACACAAACCCTGTAGTGCTCTTTTGATCATCATAACTTCCAGCCTAATCGTTATCGCTATATCTAGTCAACTTCAAATTTGCATATGAAGAATAAAACACTCCATAATCAAGTGTACTTTTAATGTATTTTAAAATTCTCTTCGCTGCCTTTAGATGAGAATTCTTTGGGGTCTCCATATATCGGCTCACCAAACCAACATCATATAAAATATCAGGTCTAGTACAAGTCAAATATTGCAAACATCCGACAAGACTTTTGTAATAAGTTGGATTCACAAATTTACCTTCACCTTCCTTTGTTAGCTTCACCCCATACTCCACCGGAGTATCAACCGGTTGACAATCATCCATAGCAAACTTTGCCAAGATTTCTTGTGCATACTTCTTTTGAGAAATGAAAATTCCATCGTTTTTTTTTTCCTTCACTTCAATGCCCAAGAAATAAGCCATAAGATCTAAATCAGTCATCTCAAACTCCTTCGCCATCAAGCTCTTGAATTCTTCAATCATGGATAAATTATTGCCGGTGAAAAATAAGTCATCCACATAGAGACAAAGGAACATAATATCATCCTGCAGATTAGTCTTCATATATATAGCATGTTCATATGGACATTTAGTAAATTCATTTTGAATAAAGTATCCGTCAATTCTGGAATTTCATACTCTTGACGCTTGTTTAAGCCTATAGAGAGCTCTTTTCAGCTTGTAGACTTTTTCTTCTTCTCCTTGCACAACAAAACTAAGGGGTTGATCAATGTAGACCTCCTCTTCAAGATGCCCATTGAGAAAAGCGGACTTTACATTCATTTGAAAGATTTTCCACTTCTTTTGAGCCACCACTGAAATCAGCATTCTCATCGTCTCTATCCGAGCCACTGGAGCAAACACTTCTTCATAATCAACTTCATATTCTTGCTTATAGCCTTTAACTACTAGCCTTGCTTTGTACTTCACCTCTTCTTTTGCATTTCTTTTGGTCTTGAAAATCCATATGACACCAATCGCCTTGTGTCCTTGTGGAAGTGAAGTAAGCTCTCATGTATTATTTTTGGTAATGGCATGTATCTCCTCTTGCATCACCTTCCTCCACTTTGATTCTTGATAAGCTTCTTCAAATGTTAATGGATCAAAGCCTGCAAAAAGACATAGCATATTGAACTCATCATCAGTATCAATTAGCCTTGCAACATTGTACAAGTCTTGGATACTTCTGTCTTCCTTGCTGCTGGAGAGGATGAAATAATAGCTGCTAGTTGCATCGAATTTTCAACAGCATTTTCTTGTGTCTTTTTGCTCCTTTTCGTCATCAAAAATAACTTTCTTTTGTTGGTCATTGCTTGCCCAATTTCAGATTTGCTCCTCATCAAATTCAACATCTCTTGACATCACAAACTTCTTGGTAGTTGAATTGTACAGCTTGTAGCTATGAGAATTCTCTCCATAACCAAGCAAGATACACTTCTGATTTTTGTCTTCAAGTTTTGTCCTTTTTTCTTCTTGGATTTGGGCATAAGCAACACTCTCAAAAATCCGCAAGTGGTCAACTCTTGGCTTCCGTAAACGTACTCCATGCCTCCTCTAGTGTAATATCATCAATTCTCTTTGTAGGAAACCTGTTAATCAAGTAAGTTGCATATACAACAATATCAGCCCAAAATTCTTTGGGAATTCTTCATTCCTTCAACATATATCTCACCAAATTCATAATGGTCTGATTCTTCCTTTCCGAGATGCCAATTTGTTGTGGTGTTTGAGGCATAGAGAATTGATGCACAATCCCATTCTCCTTGCAAAAATGTTTGAATTCATCGGAGGTATATTCACCGCCTCTATCAGTTCTAAGACACTTCAAGTAACAACCACTTTGCTTCTCAACCATGCTTTTGAACTCCTTGAACTTGCTCAAAACTTCTCTTTTTTCTTTCTACATGTAAACCCATGTTTTGCCACTATAATCATCGGTAAAGGTTAGAAAATACCTATTACCACCAATTGAAGTAGGATTAATTAGCCCGCATACATCAAAATGGACCAAGTTAAGACGTTGATTTGATCTTCTCGATCCTCCCTTCATGAATGGCTTTCTATGTTGCTTCCTTAAGACACAAACTTTACACAACTTACTTGGGTGTTCAATCCTTGGTAGACCAATCACCATTTTTTTCCTCTCCAAATGCTTCAATGTTGAAAAATCAAATGCCTATACAGAATATGCCAAAGAGTAGAATCATCTGCAACAGTAGCCTTGGAACAATTCGAATGATCAATAGACAAAGTTAAAGAAAACATCCGATTCTTGGCCATCTTTATATGAGCAATCAAAGTATTATTTTTATCACGAGTAAAAAGACTCAAAGTTTGCATTTGTATATTATATCCTCTCTCAAGCAATTGCTCCAAACTCAAAATATTGTTTTTCATGTTTGGAACATACTAGACATCAGAGATATACCTTTGCTCACCATTCTTCAATTCGAGCAAAATTTTACCTTTACCTTTTATTGGTTTTTGAGACAAATCACCAAAAATAATGTTGCCATACTATTTTTCTTCAAGCTCAACGAAAAACTCCTTTTCTCCACACATGTGATTCGAGGCACCCGTATTAAGATACCACGTGCTAGAATTGCAGCCTTCAAACTTGTCATAGGCCAACAACAACACTGATTCTTGTTTCTCTTCTTCTTCTTTATCAACAAAATTCACTTTCTCTTTATTGTTGTTAGTATTGTACCAATATTTAGAGGCATAATGACCAAACTTTTTACAATAATAGCATTGAATTTCAAATTTATCATACCTTCATTTTGACTGTCTACCACGTCCAAGGCCTAGACCTCGACCATGACTACGACTATGGCCACAACCACAACTATGGCCATGTCCACGACTTCTAAATGAATTACCTTCATCATTGTCATCTTTCATTTCATTTGATTGTTGCCCTCTACTGCCTCTTTCTCTGCCACGAGAACTTTTGTCTCGTCCTCATTGAAATCCTCCTCTATTTGATTCGGATTTCTTGTCTCCAAATGTGAGCTTCGTTTGCAATTTATGCTCCACAGAATTTTCTTCTCCTTATTTTGCAAGTCTTTGCTCATGAACATGAAATGAGCCCATTAGTTGTTTTAGACTCATCTCCTCCAAATCTTTCGATTGTTCAATTACTGTAGCCACAAGATCAAACCTTGCATCTAGGGATCACAAGATTTTCTCCATCACTTGAACATCTTCTATCTTTTCTCCATTTCTTTTCAATTGCCTCACAATAGACAAAATTTCAGTAAAATAATCTGAAATTTATTTGGTACCTTCTTTGTGTAGAGTCTCAAACTGAGTTCATAGAACTTGTAGACGAACCTTCTTCACCTTCTCTATTCCACTGTATGCTTTCTTGAGGAGTTAGCACGCATCCTTTGATGTCTTTGCTTAAGAGATAATTTCAAACATTGAATCATCAAGCCCTTGATAAATTGTATAAAGAGCTTTCTTGTCTCTTTTTCTCAAATCTTGTAGTGACTTCTTTTCTGCCTTCTCCAACGCCGCTTTTGCCTCGGCTGATTCTGGCTTCAGATATCCATCAACAATCAACTCCTATATATCAAGAGAACCAAACAAGGCCTCCATTTGGATACACCATATATCATAGTTTTCTTTTAATAAGTTGAGATCCGATGATTGAACACTGCTTGAGTTCATGATTTTGAGCCAAGCTCTAATACTAATTTGTTGGAGATAACCAACACAAAAAAAACTAATCAAGAAAGGTGTATTCTTGATGGAGAACAATGGAGAAATGAGGCTAGGGTGTTACTACTTGATAATGGACTCAAATTTTATTGATTCAAGTGTTGTAATATGACGTTACAAAAATAAAAATTTATAGACCAATTTTCATACGAATTGAGACTAAATTCATACACAACTTTCTGAAAGACGAGAACCAAGTTTCTAGAACTGAGTTCATAAACCACATAATGACTCTTCAACTTTAAAGACTAACTTCTTATACTTCTAGAAGTCTTTACATATTCCAATACAACTTTTCAATACTCAAGACATATATATTATCAAAATAATAAATAAAGGATAAGAACAAGTTTTATTCTCAACAACTAGGTGGATGATTAGGATTACACGAGTAAAGAAAGAAAAGGAAAAAGAAAAAAAAAGAGGAGTATGTTCATTTTATTTCGTAACGGAGATGGGGCCATGTGGATGGTTATTATGAGCAAAACAGTGCCAAATGTGAAGTTATAATTGCAAAAGTTTGGCTCTAGAAAAAAAAATGATTGGTGCAAAAGTTAGGTTTAAAAATTATTTTAAAAATTTAATATACATCCCTTTCTATATTTTTTTTTAATTTTTAATTGCATAGCCTCCAAGACCCTTCTAAAAATGATGACAATGACCTCTGTTTTATAGTTCCTTGTCCTCTTTTTTTTGGAGAAAGCTTCTTGCACTAAATGAAAGTAACACATGGAATTAATCTAGATGCAATTGGAGAACAAATTAACTGATAGCTAATTAGATGATTTGAGTTTGCCTTTCAAAAAGTAATCATAACCAAATTGAATTTTAACTAAAACTAGGTCTTGTAGGGCCCCACCTCCCCTTTCAATCAGGAAGAAAAAACCTAAAACTAGGTCTTGTAAACTCTTTTCGAACAACTTCTACCAAAAAAAGAGCTCTTCTATAACAACAGAAATTGCCCTACAAAGGCAATAACAATTTATATATCCAATATAAACAAACATTTTTGGTCTAAAGATATATACTAATTAGAGTTGACTGAATATAATACGTTTTATCTTGTTCTCATCGCCTCTTAGGATGGTGAGTGGATTTCATGCATAGCTGCTCCGAAGACCGTGAATATGTTTTCAAAGAATTTTGAAGGACGAGAATTTGATTAATTTGAGCAATATACCAAAAAAAGAATAAAAAAGAATGGTAAGTTATAACTGAGAAATTCTGTAGATATATTCTTATTAATGCTCCATCATTACATCTTTAACTTTTTCTGTGAAAGAAACACCTACAGCACGGTGTCATTCTGAAAGCATGCATGAAGACCACGCAGAAAACCCCAGCGTCGGCGTCCACCAGGGACTGAAAGCCAAAAGGATTCCCAGCTTTAAATGCTTTCTTATCTCCTTCCACATATATATCATAAGCTTGCCTCTTAATTTCTTCAGGGAAGTCTTGCGCGCCTGTTTTATTTGGTACTTGTTTTAAATAGTTCAGCCCCCTCGTTTGCAACTTTAAATTTGGTACGTCTTTAAAGAGGAAGGCTTCCATTTATCATAGAGGAGAATGCCGATATTATGATAGAAAGTAGTTTTCCATTCGGAGGGGGTGAATGGAAAGCCCTATTTCTTGTATTTAAAATCTCATTAGGATAAGTTTCTCCAGTAAAACTAATCCAGAGAGATAAGAACAACAAAAAAATAGCTACATTAAACTCTTAATTTAAGACAATGGACTGTAACCTCTTACTATTGGCCACAATGGCATGGTACAGCTCATCACACGTTTCACATATTCATTCTTCCGCTAGGGACTAACCAAGACAGTCCTAGCAGCAAGTTCCTTGCGGTCATCTTTGCCAAAACAGTCAAAAAAAATTAAGCAGCGACAGGGAGTCTGTTTACGATGCACTGACTTAGCATAATAAAGGATGAGAAGGCCTTCATACTCCTGCCAATACCACTATTATTAGACTTGTCAAATCCACCCAACCCTCATTCTTGTTCCTTCGCATCTCCCTTGTTCCCATTCCCTATATTTACGATGAGGACTGGAAGTGGTGTTGCACCATCGCAGTGGTCCAAAGGTTCCCCGGTGCCAGAAATTCGTGAGGAACCTAGGTTCAGAGCGGAGATGGCAAGCCAGCGATACATATGCTCCTTCTGCAATAAAGCCTTCCAAACACTTCAATCGCTCGGTGGTCACCAGACCAGCCATCGTCGAGAGATCAAGGAGATGAGGAAGCAGCATGAGGCCTTCATGGAGGCCCAGCGTCTCACGCCGAGGCCACTCAGGGCCTCAAGTGGATCTCCTGGAATATGTATGGTGCCACTCACTCCAAACTATGCATACTGGGAGGCACTCCGAAGGGCCAATCAATCTCCTGTGGTGATAAACTTTATTGAAATACATAGCCCTGAAGTTTCACAGCAACACCCACGGCCTTCTCAAATGGATGAAATGGCTCACTCCTCTGAGGAAACCATTACTGATCCGATGCTGACGCTACGGAGAGAAGTGGATCAAGGGGAAGAGGTTAACTCTCTGAATCCGGATCTCACCTTGAAGCTGTGATGGATCTCAAACAGCTCCTTTATTGATAAATTAGACCGCAAAAATCTATGTATTGTTGTCATCTATTGTTGCTTGGATGAATGTAATGTTATAGCTTTGACTATCTGAGAAAACAGGTTGTTTGTACCTCTTTATCATGAACCCATCTATAATCTGTCTAGTTTTATAACTTTATGTAATACAATGGTGTTGCTCTTAATTGGTAATCATCTGGTTGCTCTTTTAGTATGGTTATGTGATCAGATCGGACACCTATGGGACTGATAGCTTCCAACATTGAGAAGCAAGTTATCTCTCTAGCTAGTTTTGTAATTACCCTTTACGTGAAGCAATCATAAGTCATGTAAATATTTGACAAACTCCATTTGTGCCCAAAAACTTGTTTTTCTGATGCAAATGGGAGGTCAAGGACCACCCACAGTGATTTTATTATTTAAGAAGGCGAGCAGAGGTCCATTACAGAGACGAGCTTGACGTAGGAGCGGCTCAGAAAAGAATAAAGAAATATAAAGATCCAAAAATTGTGACGTAACTGTCACTTCAAGAGAATAGGGTCCTACACAAATATGGACAACTGGCCGTTATCATTAAATGTTTGTCTTTGTGTTGAGAAGACACTACGTGAGGGACGCAGTTTTCCCCGGAGGACGTTACCTATGCCTTACGGTTTTTATTTTTATTTTTATTTTTATTTTCTTTTTTTTTTTTTTTGATGAACAAGCTCCTCACAACCCACGACGGCCCAATACATTTAGGAGCTTAAGAAGAATCCAATGAACAAGACCTTTTTTTAATAATAATTTTTTAATAAATATAAAATATTTAAAAAAATGATATAAAAATAGATAGCTATCAAGTACACTATTTCAACAAATATACATGAATCTAACAAAGATAGGCAAGAAAACTTTTCAATTTAATATAATTTTTGAATAGAAGCACATAAAAGTAATTACTCAAAATGAAGGGTCATGAGACTGATTAAACAACTGTGATAATGCTTGGCAATACTGTTTACCATGTCCAGCAAGAGCCGAATAGAAAAAGGTCATCCCATGGCACTTCGGTAAAGAAAAGAATTTGTCCATAAAGAAACCTCTCTATGAGAGAAAGTAGGGTCATTATGGAAAATTCACTCCATCTAATTAATAAAAGTCCCATCCCACCATCTCCCCTTCAAGTGAGTACCCAAGCAGCAACTGCAACATCACAGCACGGCAGCCAATTCAACCCTCTCCCTCCTTTTCTCTCTCTACCACCCAAGAGGGGAGAAGAAACCGAGAGGAGAAAACTAAAAGAATCTCCACCCTCCAAGAAGTCCATCTCCAATCCCCCTATCTTTCTTCCCGATGGCCCAGCTGGATCAGGAGTAATGTGAAGGAAGGAAAATCAAGACCAAAACCAAAAAAGAGAAGGGATGAAAGATAAGAGTGGCTTCAGGCGTGTATCAAGCCAACCAAATCCCTCCTCTCTCTCTCTCTCTCTCTCTCTCCACCCAAAACAAAACTACTGTCCCCAACTTTCCAAATTGCGCCTCTGCAGGCCAGGAAACTCTCCACCGCCCTTCGGGCCGGCCCTGCTCACGGCGATGAGAAAGTTTAGAACAATCACACAACAAAACATGATCTAATGCCTACGGCCTATCCTTAATACAAATCCGAAATGATTGGCTGCATACGACATTACCTATTCCTTACGTTTTGCTGTTCTCTTTGAGTAGTTTTTCAAGATCACTTTTGAAGCTTCCTTCGGAACACATCGTCCAGCTTTCCAATAGAAAGAGGATATGTTGTTTTACCTGATTTGAAGGAAGTAGCTTGAAACCGGTAAATCCTTATGTTCCGTTCCTTCCAAACACACCAGCATTGGGTATCTTTCCCTCCAGACAAACCAAAGAGATTTCAAGGAGCTTGGAAGAGCGTTTTGAGATGGATTGTTCATGAGCTGTTTGCAGATAGAGGAAGTAAAAGCACAATGAACCAGGAGGTGGTCCGTTGTTTCTAAGTCAGCACCGCACAGAGGCCAACTCGCTGGGGCATTCCACTTTCCTTTGATTAAATTCTCTCCAGTGAGGATCTATCTTGTCGTTGAAGGCTAACCAATTGAAAATCAAATTTCCAAATAATTTTTGCGAACGGGGATAGGACACCTCCATGGCTGAGAAACCTGTAACGTTCTCTGATTGTAAAGACATTTGTCTGGCTCCATTTCCATTTGATTTTATCATCATCTGTATTAGTTTCAATTGAGTCTAGCATTGTGTATAGGCCCTCTAGTTCTTCAGTTCCTCTCCAGTCGTGTATATTCTAGCATAAATTTCTGTTTGAAGTTCTTCAATATATTCTGCTACTAAGATGCAAGGTTCTCTGTGGGCCATAAGAATTCTTCACAGCGTGTTCCTCAAAGACTCACTCCTTAACCATTCATCTAGCCGGAAGGCCACTTGTTTTCCATTTCCCAAATTGAATGAAATGCTCGAAAAGAAGAATGGACTCACCTTGAATATGCTTCAGCATGGCCGAGATGCCTTTCTAAGGCTGGTGTTGCTGGTCGTGTCACTCTCTGAACTCATTGTGCAAGGCAGATCCCAAAGACATGCAAGGCTACCCGAACAACATTCAATCTCATCATTTCATAATAAATTTTAATTCAATAATAAAACAATCTCAATCCGTGAAAATTAAAGTAATAATATCCTCTAAGTCTAGCACACTTCTCTAAGTCCCGCAGTCAATCATTGATCGGAATATAAAAACAGAAAATAAAAGAAGAATAATGAGATACATTAGCCCAATAAGCAATATAACACTTCAGAATGAGTTAGAATATGTTAATAGATAACAACTCAAATAATAATAACATATCATTGACTGAGCAAAGTTTCATTCTTATTAAATATTAGAGAATACTTTTTCTTTCTTTCAAAAGTATACTTTTGATAAACTAATACTACTTTTAACAATTGGCTGCGGCCATATAACCCAGTGGTATAAGTCAGATAACGGATATCACATACCAGATAATAGCACCCAAATCCACTATTATAATCACTAATGGTGCATTGTCGAATCTAGTTATTTTTGAGAGGATAAATTAACAAGGCCAATGTATACTTTCTATTGGTGAAGCCAGAACATATCATAACCATACTGAATATATATATAAAAGCATTTTCACAAGTCATCCAATCATTTTTTTCAAAATTACTACTCAAAACTGATCATATATAAATTAATCTATTTATGAAAATATCAAAATATTTATTTAATTATACTACTTTTAGAGATAAAATATAACATACTTTACGATTTAATCAAATAGATGCAGAAACTATAACCATATGTGTTCATTGAAAGAAGGTTGTTCTTTCAACCGGGAGCTACAAAAGCTCATTTTATTTGGGCTTGATCCGGCCTAGGTCGGCCTGGAACAACCGCTCAACATGCACCCGGCATGTGAGATAGGGGGTGAAGACTCTCGATGGGAGTTGACTTCCCAAAACCACCAAAGAAAAGGGATCTTAGCGCTCGCTGGACATTGATGAAAATCGTAGGACTCAATGTATAAAAGACTCTCCCCTCTTTCTCAAATCATATTGCTTAAACTCCAATCAACCACCGGCAAAACCCCTCAAGTTCCTCTAGATTTTCCCTTGAGATTTTTTGGCTAACCACCATCCATTTTTGCCAAACAAGAGAACCTAATACTTCAATGGAGATGAGGTATGGCCACTAAATATCTTTTCCCTTCTTTTTTTCTTCCATGTTGCCGCTAGCTACCAGCTATGGCTCATCATCTAGGACATTGCTATTGCTACTACTGCTACCGCCAGAGGTTGCCACCGTGAGGATGGCTGTCCTTGGAGCCTCTTTCTTCCTCTCTTTTGAGAAAGACCTGCAAGTCTCCCTCTCCTCTTCTTGCTTGTTCCCTCTTTCTCTAGTCTTCCTCTCTCTTACTCTCTCTTTCTCTCTCTTCTTCACTATCTGTGCTTTCTCTCTTTCTCTCTCTAGATATCTTATGGATCAGTAAAGGATTCAGATATCTATGTAAAACCAGGTCGACTAGTTGACCCTTCGAGGGGTCCCAGACTAGATAAGAGCTTCGAGCCAGTATTATGTAACCAAGGATCCTAGGCTAGCATAGTGCGACCAAGGGATTTGAGCCAATAGTATGTAACCAGGGGTCCCAGTGTTGGAAATTGATGCAAGCTCAAGACCGAGTCTTTAGGGCTCTTCTACTCTAGTTGAAAGAGTCTTGTGTTTGTTTTTAAGTTGAACGAATCAGTTGCCTAGCTATAATAATGGATTCTATTTTAACTGTTTTCTTGTATAGTGGTCAATGGGTCTCATAAGCCTATAAATAGGCCTGCATATGGTGTACTGATCAGGAAAATTGCATACAAGTTCATCTTTGTTTTTGCTGTCTTCTTCACCTATGTTATCTTTCTTTGGGTTGTATTGTTCTTCTTTTCCATTGCAGGAAATTAGTAGCTGAAGCTGCTCTTGTTCCTATCTCAATTTCAATATTTGGTATCAGAGCCTTGGGTTCATTCTACCTGGGCAGGAAGGAAGAAGAGGTGGAATCGTCAGCAGTACAAGTTCTCAAGTATCTTGCTGAAGTTGAGAGATAATCTCTACTTGTTATCGATTTATTAAAGGTTTGTGTGAAGTAGTCATGGCAAATAGCAGCTCTCTCAATATTTCTCAATCTTTGATACCTATGTTCAATGGAGGTTTGTATAAGTTTTGGAGTATTAAGATGAGAACATTTTTTATTTCATTAGACTTGTGGGATTTGGTTGACAATGGTTATGCTGAACCAGATGATGAGGCAAGGCTTACTGCAACACAAAAGACAGAGCTGAAGGAGAATAGAAAGAAGGATGCCAAGGCACTAGTAGCATTACAACAAGCTGTCACAAATTCTATCTTTTCAAGAATTGCTGCAGCAACTAAATCCAAAGAGGCTTGAAACATATTAAAGAAAGAGTATCAAGGATCGGATAAGGTAATCTTAGCGAAACTTCAAATTTTTCGATGTGATCTTGAAAACTTATGCATGAAAGAAGTAGAATCTGTGCAAGAATTTTTCTCTAGAATTTTTGTTATAATCAATCACATGAGATCTCTTGGAGAAAATGTTTCTAACCAAAAGGTTGTTGAAAAAGTTCTACGAAGTTTGCCATCTAAGTTTGATCATATAGTTGCAGCCATTGAAGAATTAAAAGATTTGTCTTATTACTCTCTTAACCAGCTAATGGGTTCATTGCAAGCTCATGAACAATGACTTATTAGGTCGGCCAAAAAAAAATGTTGAACAAGCTTTTAGTTCAAAGTTGGAGATCTCTAATCAGCAGAAAGCTGCTAAACCCCTTGAAAGTCATGAGCCAAAGTTTGCAGGAAGAGTCCGTGGAAGAGGTTCTTACCGAGGAAGAGGTGGTAACCAGGGACGAGGCAAAGGAAGATCATCATTTACAGAACACAGAAGCTTTAATAAGGAGCAAGGTAATTAACCGCTATACTAATGTCCAATGTAATTTTTGTAAGAAGTATAGTCATATTGAACGCTTTTGTAGAAGAAAGTCTGAACAACAAGCTAAGTTTACTAAAGAACAAATGGATGATAACAATCTCTTTCTAACCTGTTGTAATGTTAAAGAGAATAAGAATGATATCAGGCTATTAGACAGTGGTTGCAGCAATCATATGACAGGCATGAAAGGAATCTTCAAAAATATTGATGCATCAGTAAAATTGCAAGTTCAACTTGGAGATGGCAAACAAGTTCAAGCTGCAGGCAAAGGTGTTATCACTATCAAAACTAAATCGAGTAAAGAAAAACAAATTCATGATGTTCTTTATATCCTGGTTTAGCTCATAATTTGTTAAGCATTGGACAATTAGCACAAAGAGGTTATTCGATTATTTTTCAAGGAAATACATGTGAAATCCATGATTTGAAATCTAGTGTTGCCATTATGACTGTTAACATGTCACCTAACAAAATGTTTCCATTGGAATTTTCGTGTCTTGATGATCATGCTTGTCTCTAGTTTAAAGAATGACTCTTGGTTGTGGCATATGAGATATGGACACTTGCACTATGGTGGTTTGAAGTTGCTACAACAGAAGAATATGGTGTTTGGATTACCCAATATTGAGAAGATGGAGCTCATTTGTGAAGGTTGCATCTATGGAAAACATCACAGAGCATCCTTCCCAATAAAGCAGTCATGGAGAGCTCAAAAGCCACTACAGTTAGTGCACGCAGATATCTGTGGGCCTATGCGAACTCCAACATTGAACGGGAGTAAGTATTTTCTCTTATTTGTAGATGATTTCAGCAGGATGAGTTAGGTGTATTTCTTAAGGTTTAAGCATGAAATCTTCTCTAAGTTTTTAAAATTCAAGGCATATGTTGAGAAACAATTTGGGTATTACATTAAGACTTTGAGGACAGATCGTGTGGGAGAATTTTTATCTAATGAGTTTCAGTCCTTTTGTGAAGCACATGGAATTCATAGGCAGTTAACAACAAGCTACACACCGGAGTATAATGGCGTGGCCAAAAGAAAGAATCGGATGATAGTTGAAATAGTTAGAAGCATGCTGAAGGCTAAAAATCTTCCAAACTATTTTTGGGCAGAATCTGTGGCAACCTCAGTATATTTACTAAATAGATCTCTTACAAAGGCTGTTCGAAATCATATTCCATATGAAGCTTGGTGTGGACAGAAACCTCAAGCCATTTACGAATCTTTGGTTCTCTTGCCTATGCTCATGTAAACTCTGAAACTAGGCATAAACTTGATGAGAAAAGTTTAAAGTGTATTTTTGTGGGATACAGGGAACAAACCAAAAGTTATCGCTTACTTGATCCTATTACTAAGAAGCTTATTATGAGCAGGGATGTAATTTTTGATGAGAATGGGTGTTATAGCTTGAATGAAGTTGAACAGGTTCCTTCAAGATTTATGGAGATGGAGCAACCACACACTTCGTCAACCTCCAAAGAGGAACATGTGACTCCTATTACTTCTCCAATTGGTAGCCCATCGTCCTTGAATTTTGAAAGTTCTCCATGGAGTATGAGAACACAAGAAGTTGTTTGTGAGCCATCTAGTTCTGAATCTCCTCCAAGGAAGCTGAGGTTTTTAAGGGAAATATATGAATCATGTAACTATGCTCTTGCAGCAATAGAACCACCATGTTTTCAGGAAGCAATTCAAAGGGAAGAATGGAAACAAGCTAAGGAAAGTGAGATTGCAGCAGTTGAAAGAAACAACACATGGGAGCTAGTAGACTTGCCAGAAGGATAGAATGCAATAGGCTTGAAATGGGTTTTCAAGAATAAGTACAATGACGATGGCAATATATAGAAGTATAAAGCACGGCTCGTCGCAAAGGGGTATGCACAACAAGAAAGTATTGATTTCTTTAAAACCTACTCTCTTGTTGCTAGAATTGAAACAATAAGAATTGTTTTAGCCCTAGCTACACGGATGAAATGGTTAGTCTACCAATTTGATGTTAAATTGGCATTTCTTAATGGTGTGTTGGAAGAAACTTTATTTGTTCAGCAGCCACAAGGATTTGCAGTTCAAGGCATGGAGGAGAAGGTGTACAAGTTACAAAAAGCACCGTAGCAAGCTCTGAGGGCATGGTATAGTAGAATAGATGCCTATTTTCTGAAAAATGGCTTTCATAGAAGTATAAATGAACCAACTCTCTACATCAAGGTGAAAGGTAAAGACATTCTTATTGTGTCCTTATATGTTGATGATATGATCTATACTGGATCCTCATGCTCTTTTATTGAAGAGTTTAAAGTGAGAATGATGAATGAATTTGAAATGACTGATCTGGGCTTCTTACATTACTTTCTGGGTCTTGAAATCAAGTAAACAAAGAATGGATTTTTTCTTTCTCAGAAGAAGTATGCATATGGTCTATTAAAGACATTTAATATGGAAAATTGCAAAGGTTGGAATACACCAATGAATGCAGGAGAAAAGGTACATCTAGAAGATGAACTGGTAAGGTTGATGATATTTTTAAAAATTAGTTGGAGGACTGATGCATTTGACTCATACTCGACCAGATGTTATGTTTGCTATCTGTTTACTTTCAAGGTTCATGCACAACCCATCAAAGCATCATTTGGGAGCAGCAAAACGCATTCTAAGATACATTCATGGCACCATTAATTTTGAGATTTGGTACTTTTCAGTTACTGACTTCAAGCTTACTAGTTTTACAGATAGTGATTGGGCAGGTTCCTTGGATAACAGGAAAAGCACACCAGGTTATTGTTTCACTCTTGGATCAAGAGCCATCTCTTGGACATCGAAGAAGCAAGCCACGACAGCCTTTTCATCTTTTGAAGTAGAATATATAGCAGCTACATCTATGGCGTGTCAAGCAAAATGGATTCGAAGGGTTCTTGAAGATCTTCATTAGACTCAACTTGATGCTACTACCATATTTTTTGATAATAAATCTGAAAGAGGGGGAGTCTCCACTTCTACATGGGTTCGGTCCTATTAAAAATAGGGTGACACCCATGTATACCTATCAGAGCACGCATCCCTATATGCCCCCGGGCGGAGAGCCATGCTTCGTCACACGATTACGTGTGACAGTTTTCGGAGATCGGTCACAACTTTTGGACCTTTGCTCTGATACCACTGTTAGTAAATCCTAGGTTCTTCGGTGTTAAGTATGCTGATTTCTTTTTTTTTAGGAACCATGGCTGAACCTGATCGGGTTGCCTACGTATCCCTTCATAAGGGGAATCAAGCCATACGTAGTTCTTTTTAAGTTTCAAAAACGCAGCGCAAAAACCGAATCAAATAATTTAATTCATGCATGCTTACAAGATCAAATCTAGAAATCAGCACCTTAAGAACACATAGGATTATGCCGGAATCGTTTAAACGATTATGCAAAAACTTTCATGCATGATTAACTATCAGATCTGAAAGTTAAATATTCTATTCCGATTAATCTCTGAATATCCATCGAATGGATTCTAGAGATATCTCCATGAGGAGCCTCAAAGGAGGGTAAAACCTCGGAAAATCGGACCCAGACCCTGACACCAAATAAAAGATTAATGTAGGATTAATACCTTTTATGATGGATGAAATTTATGGATCTGATCCTCGACTTCACAACCACGCACACGAATGGCCTCTACGAGAAGTCCACGCGAAGTTTCTGAAGAGATCCAATCCTGCGGAAGTGCTAGCTTGCGCAGAATTTCTTGAGGCTGAAATTTGATCTTCCCAACGCTATTAACTTTTGATCCGCCTTCTTGGAAGAACTTGGAGGAAAGGTTTAGAGGGATTGAAGAGGACTTAGATCTGATCTAAAGACTCTTATCAGAGACCCCTAACACTAACGGCGTGATGGACTTAGAGGAGGAAGAAGTCGGCTAGATTTAATGCAGAATTTTTCCATGCATGAACTAGGGTTCCTCTCTTTTTTTCCCCTTTTTTCTTCTTTTTCTCTCTTTTTTTCTTGAATTCGACAACCAGTTGATGGAGGTCCTTTTAATGTTGCTATCCTCTCTAACTTCATGCCAACCATCCTATATTTGTGGAGGATTTTATGGGGTTTTGAATTTTGAATTCAAAATTCAAGTTCATGTGTCATTACATGATGAAGCTTGATCTAATCTAAACTATTTATCATGTTGCCACTTTCCTCTTTCAATTTCGAATTCCCATGCGCCCAATCAGATTAGAGGGTCACGTGGTGATTTTGTGGTGATTAAATTCGAAATTTAACCTTAATTAGAAGTGAGATAAAGATAAGGATGACATATGTCATGAAGAGAGAGAATTTGATCTTATCCATTTTTTTCATGAATTTATCTATCCATTTCGACCCATCTAATGATGAAAGAGGTCCCTGATGTTGCTAAGTGTCCCATGGCACCATTAAATAAATTAAATTAATTTTTAATCATATTAAAATTTAATTTATGGCGCCATGCATGGATATGTGACAAGTGGATTTCAAGATCCGAACAGTTTCAGATCAAATCCATTTAATTTAATTAAATTCTAACAATTAGAATGATCCAATTATCATGGGTTGAACCTAATCCAATTAGGTCAATCCCTAATTAAGCATAAATTTTATCTAATTTGATTTGGTCAACCTAAGTCCTCTTGATTCAGACCTAATCCAATCAGGTCAAAAATCCTGATTGGGCCTAGAATTGAATCTAATTCAATTTAGCTCATCCTTAGTAGAGATGGACACTGGGCCGGGCCGCCCACGGCCCGGCACGAAGCGGGCCGTGCCTGGCACGGCCCGCCAGCTACAGTGCCGGGCCGTGCCTGGCACGGCCCCTTTGAGAGGGCCGTGCTGGGCTAGAGGGTCCTGGCCAGCGGGCCGTGCCTGGCACGGCCCGCTTCGGGCCTGGGCCGGCACGGCCCGGTCAAGGCCCGCGGGCCAAGCACGGCACGGCCCGCGGGCCAGCACGGCACGGCCCGCGGGCCAGCACGGCACGGCCCATAAGGGCCTGGGTCGGGCTGGCACGCGGGCCTGGCACGGTCCGGGCCTGGGCCCGGCTCGGCCCGATAAAAATTAATGCTTCATAAATTTTTTTAATAAATTTATAAATATTGAACACTAAGAATTTATGATTTATGAATATAAAGCCACCTTAATGGTGGGGGATTTGGCATAGACCCCTACCAGTTTATTAATTTAAATCAAAATGGTACATGAAGGGAGGTTTGGACCTTGGTCTGACCTCTAGAATACAATAAGAAACTAAAAAAGGGCCGAGGTTTGGACCTTGGTCTGACCTCCAGAATACAATAAAAATGTACAATTATAAAAAATTAAGAAATCTTACTAATCATCAGTGATTCAGTGAATCAGTATTCACTCTTCAGTCTTCAGTCTTCAGTCTTCAGTAGTGTTTGTATCATCATCATCAGAGGATGTTGTATTATGTCCACCTTTATCTTGAAGTCTTGCCTCAGCATCCAGCCAATCCTTGAAACAGAGAAGCATCTCCACCGTTTCGCCCGTCATCCTACTTCTCTTTTCGTCAAGAACACGCCGACCTGCACTAAAAGCGGATTCCGATGCTACCGTGGACATCGGTACAGCTAAAATATCGCGTGCAATTGCAGACATAACAGGATATTGATTTCTAACACTCTTCCACCAAGATAATACATCTAGATTCTCTATTTGATTTTCATCATATGCAGAATGAAGATCATTTCGTAAATAAAATTCTAGTTCACTACTTAAAGATGAAGAAGATGAAGAGGAACTTGAAGCATGTGTGTGTCTTCTCTGTGCAATGAATGAAAAAATAGATGACGAACGAGAACTACTAGAAGGAGAAATAGAGGTTTGTATTTGTGTTCTAGATCCACGAATTTTTTCATCATATATAGCATAAATATCATAAAGAAGTTTTTTTACCTCATCTTTAGCAGATTCAGCATCTTGATTCATATTTTCAGAGTATGCATCAAGTAAAATTAGCACGCCATTTAATTTAACTCTAGGATCAAATACAGCAGCTAAGTTATGCATAGGACATATCCTGTCCCAATACTCATTTCATTTAGATTCCATTAGGTCAATAATAGGCATTAAAACATCATCATATCTATGTTCTGCAAATTTTTGACTAATTATATATGCTTGTTGTAAAAATGAATATGAAGTAGGGTAATAAATACCAGAAAGATCATTGGTAGCATTATAAAAACTAAGCAAAAAATCTTCCAAAATTTTTCCTTTATTCCAATCAGTTTCAGTCAATGTAAATCCTAATCCACGATCATTAATATATGCACTTAATAAATTTTTATATGGGTATGCATCATGTATCATGCTATATGTGGAGTTCCAACGAGTAATTACATCAAGTTTAAATTTTTTAAAACGTTTACCATGATTTATGCATAATTCCTTAAATTCTTGAAGTCTTGATCTAGACGCATGAATAAAAGAAACTGCATTTCTAATTTTTGAAATCACATCTTGAATCATGCCCATGCCAGCTTGAACAGAAAGATTTAAGATATGACATGCACATCTAATATGCAGTAAATTTCCATCTAATATGGGATGCAATGAGTCTTTTAATAATACAACAGCAGAATTATTATTAGATGCATTATCAAAAGTAATAGACATAATTTTATCATTAATATTATATAAACATGCAGTTTGATAAATTATATTTGAAATTTGTTGCCCAGAATGTGGAAAATCAAAAGCACGAAAAGCAAGAATACGTTTATTTAATTGCCAATCATTATCAATATAATGAGCAGTAATGGCAATAAAACAATTACTACCTACAGATGCTGACCAAATATCAGAAGTTAATGAAATTTTTATATTTAAAGTAGAAAGTGTTTCAATTAAATTTTGTTTCATTGCTAAAAAATTGGTCATAGCTACTCTTCTAAATGTACGCCTACTAGTTCTTTTGTAAGCAGGTTGTAGGTTTAATTGAACATATTCTTCAAAATTAAAAGATTCACATAAACTAAAAGGTAATTCATCCTTAACTATCCATTTTACAAGTGCTTTTCTTTGATTTTCATGATTATATGCAAAATTACCTACAAGTAATTCCCCTTGTATATTAAGGGTACTTTGAGTTTGAGCATGAGAATCATGTATCCTATGACTCTCTTGATGTCTTTTTAAATGCCCTGTTCTCCCACTACTACTACAACTATAAAGTTTGGCACATTTTTTACATTTAGCTTTCCAGACTCTCTCAACCATAACTCTATCAAATTCATTCCATACAGTACTAGTCCTCTTACGAGAAGAGGTTTGACCTTCACTCGGTTCACCAGTTCTAGAGGAACTAGGAACAGGGGGTTGGGGATTAGTTTCTTCTCCCTCAGAAACAGGAATGCCAAACTGACTTTCCTCAAAAGATGACATATCTATGATTAATTCAAAAAATAAAAACTAACCGCAAGGAGGAATTGAGTAGAGGGTCGGAGGGCAGAGGCAGAGCCGAGATTCCGAGCTTCCTCTTGTGCTCTCAACAGAAGCGACCTTCTCTTCTCAACAGGAACCTCCTCTTGTGTAGCACTTGAACAAACTAAAAATTAAATTGCTAGAAGAGCACTTTAGAAGAGAGAAATAATAGCAGTAGAGAAGGAGAGAATGAGAGGTTTGGTGTGGTGAGAATGAGGGAGGAATGGGCTATTTATAGAAGCTCAAAAAAAATTTTTTCCCAAAATACCCCTCAATTCAGCCGTTATTGGACTGTTGGGAGGGGTAAAAGGGTCATTTTCACGAAAATAGCCGTTGGAAACGGCTATTTTCCTCCCCCCTCTCCAGACGGGCCGTGCCTGGCACGGCCCGTCTGGAGCCGTTGCGGGCCGTGCCAAGCACGGCCCGTTTGGAGACGTTGCGGGCCGTGCCTGGCACGGCCCGTTTGCGCCCGTTACGGGCCGTGCCAGGCACGGCCCGTGGCGTGCCGTGCCCGGCCCGGCCCACCAATAGAGGGGCCTGGGTCCGGGCCGGGCTGGCCTTCCGTGCTGGACGGGCCGTGCCAGGCACGGCCCGTTTAGTTTTTGGGCCCGGGGGGCCTGGGCCGGGCCGGCCCGGCACGGCCCGTTGCCCACCTCTAATCCTTAGTCTAATTACTCAATCCAATTGAGTTCATTAGCAATCTAATTACTAATTAATTCTTCGATAATTACTTTAATTATTTTATAAGATAATTTGCCAATCAAATTGATCAAATTATCTCTGAATGATTCTTAATCATTCATCAGCCTTCTTGATCAATCAGAAATCTTCTATGCGTGTGACCTCATAGGTTCGAACCTAAGCCGGTAGTATAGGAACGACTTCCTACACTAATCGATGTGACCATCTAGCAATGATACCCGACGTCCGGATAGGCCGAATATATGCGAAGCAAATATTTTGGAATGCTGAACTATGATTACTGTATAATTCAATTCCTTTGACTCCTAACGCCAGGATGACTTAGAGCTCACTGTCAACCCTATAATTAGTACATCCATTATGTGATTAACTTTAGATATCCCGTGACTCCTCACTGAGATTATCCTGGCCAAGGTTTTGCTAAATTAATCACAAGACATTATCTTCTGTTTTTAGAAGGGGTCAATTCCATCTCGACTCACAACTGACTACGCAAGTACTTGACTGCACCCAGTGACATTCCGTCACTAAATTAGAAATTCAGGTAGTCCGGTACCAAAATACAATGAGTTGCTTGCTAGTCATAGGTTGCGGTCTCAGGTCAGAGGGCGAAACTTATACCCATATCCACTCGGAACATCTCTAGACAGTAGAGCATTCCGGAATTGATCACGTTCAGTGAAATGTACTCCTACACTTCACCTTTGTGGCATACCAGTGTCTCCACACTCCTTGGTTAAGAGGACAACCAACGTATATGTCACACAACGACCTAATCTCGATAATGTTGTCGTCCTTGTAACAACATATCATTTGGTCGCGAACTAGTTTAAGGACTCGAAGATAAATCCTCCTTTATCATTAATAGGTCCTAAGGACTTCATCATATAAGAGTCCATTTGAAGATGTAAAATGATGAATAATAACAAAAAATACTTTATTGATTTGTCAATTCATTTACAAAATTCAATCATCAACATGCTGACGATTGACATTTAGGATACAATTTCCAACAACTCCCACTTAGCCTAAAGCCAATCGGCACAGTATCTAATACCCATCTTCGACTTGTGTTCATTGAACTCTTTGATGCCGAGGACTTTGGTAAATGGGTCAGCCAGATTTTCTTTTGTGTCGATCTTCTAAAGATCAATATCACGTCGTTCGACGATTTCTCGAACCAAGTGGTAGCGACGTAGAATATGCTTGGTCCGCTGATGTGCTTTAGGTTCTCTTGCTTGAGCTATGGCTCCAGTATTGTCACAAAATATAGGCACTGGACCATCAATGGAGGGTGTCACTCCAAGCTCGGTGATGAACTTTCGCAACCATACAGCTTTCTTGGCGGCATCAGATGCTGCGATGTATTCTGCTTCACATGTAGAATCTGCCACTGTATGCTGCTTGGTACTCTTCCAGCAGATGATCCCACCCTTAAGAGTAAAGATATATCCCGACACACTCTTGCTATCATCTTGATCTGACTGAAAACTTGAATCGGTATATCCCTCAAGTTTTAAGTCAAAATCACCATAGACAAGCCACTGATCTTTAGTATTTCTCAAATACTTAAAAATGGTTTTTACAACCTTCCAGTGGTTGCTACCTGGATCAGACTGGTATCTGCTCACTACTCCTAGTGAGTATGCCATGTCTGGTCTAGTACATATCATGGCATACATTATAGATTCCACTACCGAAGCATATGGAATTCTATCCATACTCTTTCTTTCTTGAGGGATTGTCGGACAATCCCTTTTAGAGAGGTTAATTCTATAGCCCATCGGAAGATAGCCTTTTTTGAAATTAATTATACTGAACCTCTTCAGTATAGTATCAATGTATGTGGATTGAGATAATCCAAGCAATCTTCTAGATCTATCTCTATAGATCTTCATCCCTAGGATGTAAGATGCTTCTCCTAAATCCTTCATGGCAAATTGAGATGATAGCCAAACCTTTATTCCTTGTAATGCAGGAATGTCATTTCCGATTAAAAGAATGTCATCCACATATAAAACAAGAAATATGATAACTGAACCATTTGCCCATTTATAAATGCAAGGTTCCTCTTCATTCTTAATGAAGCCATACGATTTGATCACCTTATCAAATCGTATGTTCCAACTCCGTGAAGCTTGCTTTAATCTATAAATGGATTTTTGAAGCTTGCACACCTTAGACTCATCTGCAGATATAAAATCTTCAGGTTGCATCATATACACCTCCTCTTCTAAATCTCCATTTAGAAAAGCGATCTTTACATCCATTTGCCAGATTTCATAATCTAAGTGTGCTGCTATCGCAAGCATAATCCGAATGAATTTGAGCATTGCCACAAGAGAAAACGTCTCATCATAGTCAATACCATAACGCTGACGATATCCTTTGGCAACTAGACAGGCTTTATAGGTCTCTACCTTTCCGTCTGCGCCCCGTTTCTTTTTGAAAATCCACTTACACCCTATGGGTTTAATCCCTTCGGGTGGGTCAACTAATGTCCATACATCATTGACCTTCATGGATTCCATTTCGGATTGCATGACTCCAAGCCATGCATCAGAGTCATACCTCTGCATCGCATCTATGTAGGTGATCGGATCCTCATCGTTTTCATCAAGTTATACAGGATCCCCGTCCCGGACCAAGAAACCGTAGTATCTGTCCGGCCGACGTGGTATTCTACCTGATCGTCTTAATGGTGTATCTAAGATGGGTTCTGGATCTGATCTAATCAAATCCGACTCAATTGGTTCAGTGGATGGTGTCGGGTCTTCTACATGTTGAACTTCCCTAAGCTCAACATTAGAGCTTTTAGTTCCTTCACTAAGAATTCTTTCTCTAAGAAAACAGCTCTATTGCTTACGAACAACTTTTGTTCTTCAGCAAAGTAGAAATAATATCCTTTAGTTTCTTTAGGATAACCAACAAAGAAATATCTGTCAGACTTGGGTTCAAGTTTGTCTGTTTTCAAACATTTGACATATGCCGGACACCCCCAAACCCTAAGGTGAGAGAGCATTGGCTTACGTCCAGTCCACATCTCATGTGGTATTTTATTTACAGACTTACTTGGAACCTTATTTAGAATGTAGCAGGCTGACTCAAGTGCATATCTCTAAAAGGATATAGGCAGACTCGCAAACCCCATCATGGATCAAACCATGTCTAATAGAGTTCGATTTCTCCTTTCTGATACACCATTATACTGTGGTGTACCAGGAGAAGTCTATTGGGAGAGAATCACATTCTCTCCTAGATATGTCAAAAACTCACTGGAGAGGTATTCACCTCCTCGATCTGATCGAAGAGTTTTAATACTCTTTTCAGTTTATTTTTCTACTTCATTACGATATAATTTGAACATTTCAAATGATTCAGACTTATGTCTCATTAAATAGATATAAACATACCTAGAAAGATCATCTGTAAACGTAATAAAATATGAATACCCACCTCTAGCATCTGTGCTCATTGGCCCACATACATCAGAATGTACAAGGGTCAATAAATCACTGGCTCGTTCACCTTTTTCAGTAAAAGGTGATTTGGTCATTTTACTAAGAAGACATGATTCACAGGTTGTCAATGATTCACAATCATTAATATTAAGGATTTCCTCTTTACTTAACCTGTTCATCCTGTTCTTGTTAATATGACCTAGTCTATGATGCCAAAGGTAGACATCCGTGACATTATCTATTCTAGGACGCTTACTTGACGTGTACATTACATTAATAGGTTGTGATAACAAGTAGATGCTATTGCTCAATCGTCCATTCATTACAGTAACACCATTCATAATGATATCACAAGAACATTTCTTTATTGAAATTTCATAACCGTTCATGGCCAAAAAGCCTACGGAAATTACATTCAATAAGAATGTAGGACAATAGTGACAATCACTCAAGACAACTACATGAGAATTGAAAACAAGTTTGAGATTTTCTAAAGCTAGAACTGGAACAGATCTTCCTTCTCCAACATTCAGGAATCTCTCGCTGTTTTCAAATCTCTCATTGACCTGAAGTCCTTGCAATGAATTGCATATATTAAATGGACTTCCAGTATCTAATATCCAGGTCGAATTATCACATATAGAGAAATTACAAGATGTTATCATATAAATACCTTGATCAGCAACTGATTGCCCTTTTCTCTTGCTTGGCCTGTTCAAATCAAATGAGGTAAGGTACTGAGGACAATTCCTCTTCCAATGCCCCTGCTTCTTACAATAGAAGCATTCTGCCTGACTTTGGTCATCCTTAATCTGTCTGACTATGCTGAGTTTTCAGCTTTCTATACCAATTATTGAAGTTGGGACCAGTCAACTTGTCATTATCCAATAATGAGCGAAGTGACAAACTTGTGGCCATTTCTACATAAAAGAAAATTTGGCTATTAGTATATAGGCCCCTCCAATTCGAAAATTTGGCCCCTCCAATTCGAAAAATTGCTCCTAATTCTTTAATGGGCACTAGAACCCAATAGATCGCATATAGGCCCGAGTGTGGCTCGGCTAACCCATATGCACCTATTGGTAGGTTCTAAACCAGTTGCTTTACCAAGCAACTTCTAGTGATAATTTTGTCCTAGGTTCTTCGGCAGGCGTGTGGCGCCTCCACCGAATACCCTAGTCAGGTCCAACCATTAAATGATAGGGTTAAGTCTAATCAACTAATAGACGACCAAGCCCGAGTGTGGCTCGGCTCACCTGACCGCCTATTGAAGGTACACTTAACTCATCATATATTGAATGACAATTCTAATACTTGATAAGTACCAAGCGTGTCGCGCCTCCAATAATTATCAAAACATTGGACCCATTATCACCCAACTTAATGGAAGGCTATGACCTAGTTATCCCCATAACCATTTCATTTTAAGGACCTAATAATTTTAGAGGATTTCATAATTAGGATAGATAAGAAGATCCGGTTAGTCAAATTTCTCCCACTGACTTCACCAAATCAGATTAGACTCAAACCGGTTAAGGAGGCACCTAAATCAGTCAAACTGATTTTCTTTATTAGCATGGGCTAACTCGAATTATTAAGTGATCCAATCAAAATGTGATTGACCATGTCGGCCAGGTAAGTGAGATCGGTGGAAGGGATATGCCATTAACTCGACAAAGACGAATCAGTGCGAGTAGCTCCCAATTAAAAACCTCCGGTCAAAACTGCCAAACTTACCTTAGACACCGACTGGTTAATCAATTTCGATTTGATTACTCAAATGACTCGGGTTACACCTCTGAGCCTAAATCAAGTTCTATCTTGGTCTAATCAAAGATATGGACTTGATCCATCTACAACTATTGTAAATTGACCTAGAATTTTCTTGACCTAATCTAGTTACTACCTAATTAGATTTGATCAATTAATTCTATTTGTCCACGTATGATTCTAACCTTAGGTCTAACCCAATCCTAAGAACTTGATTCAAGCTAACCCATATGCCCAAAGAATTATGCAATGTCAATTAATTGAGTTACATTTCTATTTCATAACACTTAATTCTCAATTAAGTTTAGACTTATGAAAGTTTTGATCATTGCATATTTCTTTTTAATTACATATTAATTACAATCTTTCAGTTCTTAAAATATGTTTTCAGATCTGAATTTTTGTAATTAATCACATGTAATCATATTTAATTCATGTTTAAGTCATTATATTTAATGTTCATGCATCACATATATATAACAACATGAATTAATACAAACAACATACATCTTATGTATTTGTTTTTTCACTTTTATTTTCAGATCTGATTTGTTCATTAAAATCAGAGATCATATGAATCATAAACTTTATTTAGATCTAATCTAAATAATATTATGATTTCAGATTTATTTATGTGACAAATCTTAACACAAACATGCATCATATGCATTCAAAATTTTAGATCTAGTTAATCATGCATAATCAACAATTAAATCAATCATAAAAATACTTTAGATCTAATCTAAGCATACTCATGATTTCAGATTTAATTACAAAAATTAAAACATAAAAGTTTAAACATGAACCTGGCTCTGATACTACTAAAAGAGGGGGAGTCTCCACTCCTACATGGGTTCGGTCCTATTAAAAATAGGGTGACATTCATGTATACCTATCAGAGCACGCATCTCTATACGCCCCCGGGCGGAGAGCCACGCTTCGTCACATAATCATGCGTGAGAGTTTCCGAAGATCGGTCACAACTCTTGGACCTTTGCTCTGATACCACTGTTAGTAAATCTTAGGTTCTTCGGTGTTAAGCATGATGATTTTTTTTAAAAAAAAATTATGGCTGAACCTGATCGGATTGCCTACGTACCCCTTCATAAGGGGAATCAAGTCATACGTAGTTCTTTTTAAGGTTTAAAAATATAGCGGAAAAACCGAATCAAACAATTTAATTCATGCATGCTTACATGATCAAATCTAGAAATCAGCACCTTAAGAACACATAGGATTATGCTGGAATCGTTTAAACAATTATGCTAAAACTTTAATGCATGATTAACTATCAGATCTGAAAGTTAAATATTCTATTCCGATTAATCTCCGAATATCCATCGAATGGATTCTGAAGATATCTCCGTGATGAGCCCCAAAGGAGGGTAAAACCTCGGAGAATCGAACCTAGACCCTGACACCAAATAAAAGATTAATGTAGGATTAATACCTTTTATGATGGATGAAACTTGTGGATCTGATCCTCGACTTCGCAGCCACGCACACGAATGGCCTCTACGAGAAGTCCACGCGAAGTTCCTGAAGAGATCCAATCCTGCGGAAGTGCTAGCTTGCGCAGAATTTCTTGGGGCTGAAATTTGATCTTCCCAACGCTATCAACTTTTGATCCGCCTTCTTGGAAGAACTTGGAGGAAAGGTTTAGAGGGATTGAAGAGGACTTAGATCTGATCTAAAGACTCTTATCAGGGACCCCTAACACTAACGGCGTGATGGATTTAGAGGAGGAAGAAGTCGGCTAGATTTAATGCAGAATTTTTCCATGCATGAACTAGGGTTCCTCTCTTTTTTTTTCCCTTTTTTTCTTCTTTTTCTCTCTTCTTTCCTTGAATTCGACCACCAGCTGTTGGAGGTCCTTTTAATGTTGCTATCCCCTCTAACTTCATGCCAACCATCCCATATTTGTGGAGGATTTTGTGGGGTTTTGAATTTTGAATTCAAAATTCAAGTTCATGTGCCATTACATGATGAAGCTTAATCTAATCTAAACCATTTATCATGTTGCCACTTTCCTCTTTCAATTTCAAAATTCACATGCCTCCAATCAGATTAGAGGGTCATGTGGTGATTTTGTGGTGATTAAATTCGAAATTCAACCTTAATTAGAAGTGAGATAAAGATAAAGATGACATATGTCGTGAAGAGAGAGAATTTGATCTTATCCAATTCTTTTCATGAATTTATCTCTCCATTTCGACCCATCTAATGATGAAAGAGATCCCTGATTTTGCCAAGTGTCCCATGGAACCATTAAATAAATTAAATTGATTTTTAATCATATTAAAATTCAATTTATGGCGCAATGCATGGATATGTGACAAGTGGATTTCAAGATCCGAACAGTTTCAAATCAAACCCATCTAATTTAATTAAATCCTAACAATTAGAATGATCCAATTATCATGGGTTGAACCTAATCCAATTAGGTCAATCCCTAATTAAGCACAAATTTAATCTAATTTAATTTGGTCAACCTAAGTCTTCTTGATTCAGACCTAATCCAATCAGGTCAAAAATCCTGATTGAGCCCAAAATTGAATCTAATTCAATTTGGCTCATCCTTAGTCTAATTACTCAATCCAATTGAGTTCATTAGCAATCTAATTACTAATTAATCCTCCGATAATTACTTTAATTATTTTATAAGATAATTTGCCAATCGAATTGACCAAATTATCCCTAAATGATTCTTAATCATTCATCAGCCTTCTTGATCAATCAGGAATCTTCTATGCGTATGACCTCATAGGTTCGAACCTAAGCCGGTAGTATAGGAATGACTTCCTACACTAATCGATGTGACCATCTAGCAATGGTACCCGACGTCCGGATAGGCCGAATATATGCGAAGCAAATATTCTGGAACCCTGAACTATGGTTACTGTATAATTCAATCCCTTTGACTCCTAACACCAGGATGACTTAGAGCTCACTGTCAACCCTATAATTAGTACATCCATTATGTGATTAACTTTAGATATCCCATGACTCCTCACTGAGATTACCCTGGCCAAGGTTTTGCTAAATTAATCACAAGACATTATCTTCTATTTTTAGAAGGGGTCAATTTCATCTCGACTCACAACTGACTACGCAAGTACTTGACTGCACCCAGTGACATTCCGTCACTAAATTAGAAATTCAGGTAGTCCGGTACCAAAATACAATGAGTTGCTTGCTAGTCATAGGTTGCGGTCTCAGGTCAGAGGGCTAAACTTATATCCATATCCACTCGGAACATCTCTAGACAGTAGAGCGTTCCGGAATTGGTCACGTTCAGTGAAATGTACTCCTATACTTTACCTATATGGCATACCAGTGTCTCCAGACTTCTTGGTTAAGAGGACAACCAACGTATATATTACACAACGACCTAATCTCGATAATGTTGTCGTCCTTGTAACAACATATCATTTGGTCGCGAACTAGTTTAAGGACTCGAAGATAAATTCTCCTTTATCATTAATAAGTCCTAAGGACTTCATCATATAAGAGTCCATTTGAAGATGTAAAATGATGAATAATGCCAAAAAATACTTTATTGATTTGTCAATTCATTTACAAAATTCAATCATCAACATGCTGACGATTGACATTTAGGATACAATTTCCAACAAAATCAACAATATCAATGACAAATAATCCTACATTTCATGGGCGAACGAGAATTCCAGGCCACTCATCGATCTATGAACTCGGGGCAAGGTGTTCTGTTCAATATCTTCTTGCTCAGATGGTTGTCGCTTTACAAGATCAGGTCTCATCCTTAGATTAATCATAACTAACCTCAGTTAGCCTTAAAATATTATAGATGGATGATAGATGGTCGCATAATGCTGGCCTGGATGTTGTAATTGAGCTTGGAACAAGAGCGGCTTTAGCTACTAATTTCCTGCAATGGAAAAGAAGAACAATACAAGCCAAAGAAAGATAACACAGGTGAAGGAGATAGCAAAAACAAAGATGAACACTATGTGCAGGCCTATTTATAGGCTTATGAGACCCATCTTGGCATAGTGGCATGTCTGCTATATAAGGAAATAGTTAAAATAGAATCCATTATTATAGCTAGGCTACTGACTCGTTCAACTTAAAAACAAATAGAAGACTCTTTCAACTAGAATAGAAGAGCCCTAAAGACTCAATCTTGAGCTTGCATCAATTTCCAACACTCCCTCTTAATGCAAAACTATTGACACCAAGTAATTCACGAAAGTGAGAAAACATCTCATAGGATAAAGCCTTGGTCATAATGTCAGCAGCTTGATTGTTCGTCGAGCAGTGGTGCATGCCTATTAATCCTTCCGCTACAATTTCTCTAATAAAGCGATGCCGAATTCCAATATGCTACAATCACCTACATGATTATGGATAAACTAGAACGCAGATGTGTCACATAGTAATGATTAAATTAAATAATTTGAGTTAACGTCTATATGTTATGAGTGTTTTATATATGTTAGTATTTGTATTATGTGCTTAAGATTAGATTTTGCTTATTTTAGCTCTGTATAATCCTTATTAATTTGTACCTAAGGATAGTAATCATGTAGAGTGTAAATAATTTAAAGAAAATCAAGACTGTATACTGGGGCATAGGCAGCAGTTGGACCAACCAGCCATGCAAGAAACGTGGTGTATATATTGTGTAATCCTTGAGCTAAAGTATAGTTTTGTGTTTGGCCTGCCACATGCTAGAACATGGCTATAACTAGTAGATAATAAATTATACTAAATCGTAATTGTAACATAATTAAATTAAATTTTGCATAATTGTAAGAGTGGGAAAAAAGAGGGACATTTGGACTAGCTGACCATATGTGAAACATAGTGCGTTAGTCGTGGGCTGAGATATGATATTTATTGTTGTCGGCCATGGCCTAAAGCATGGCATATGTTTGACTTGCCACAAGATGAAACATGGCGATGACTAGTCCAACACCAAAATTACATCAAGATAATAAATTTTGTTTAATTATAAGCATACTACATTTTGCATTAACTACAACATCGAGGAAATGAGAGGCATCTGGACTAGTCAACACGTGTGAAATATTGTATATGTGATATTAGTGGTGAGATAAGATGTAATATTGTGGTTCCTAGCCACAGACGAAAATGTGGTATGCATTTTGGCCTGCCACAGGCTGGAGCATGGGCGGAACTACTCCAATGCTTGAACGATAATCTTGTGAGGATTTGAACTATATTAATCAATTAATGATAGGTAATCTCATTGAATTACTGTTGAATGGAATTGCTAATTGGATGATATATGATGTTTTTAATAGAACTGTGGTGATATATGACATGTATCCCGAAACTCTAATTATGGTGTTATGTATGTGATTAAGTTGTTACATGGTCAAAACTTGACGTGTATGCTGGCATGGCTTAGATGTACATCTATGGATATAAGCACTGGATTCACTAAGCATTATTCAATTATCAGATTGTCAATATATGAATCTTACTTTTTTTTATCAGCTACATTTGATAAAAGATCTTTTCATATTCATGCTAGTGTGCATGTTTGGAGAATTTTTACTGGCCACAAAGGTTATATCTCTTGTCGCATTTTTTTCCAAGCCACAGGATGTCTAGTTTTAGAGTGGTTTGAACATGGAGTTCAAGCAATGGAGTTGTTGATTAGCTAGTTGATTTTTTGATACCAAATGAACATTTTAGAATTTTGTAATTGAATAAACTTTGCTATTTGACAATGTTGGAATTAATTTTTGGGACTTTTATTATGGCTAAATTTTATGATTTATCTGTTATTATTAGAATTGTGTTTGTCATATAGACCTTGCATGATCCTTAAGATGTTGCTTTAGGGTTCATATGGCCATGTTACGAGACTGACCAAGATGTTGGGTACGAGGTGTGATAAAATCAATATAAACTATAATTTTTTAAGATTTTTTTAGAAAACATGCTGAGAAGCGTTAAGTCACTTACCAATTGACTCACGAGTATTGAAAATCACTCTAACCAAATTATGCACAAACTAAACAGAGTATATTAAAAATTAGATTTTCTTTTAAAACAAATACAATTATTACTTCAAAATTATGATAACTGATTTAGGTCAGTGGGCCAGTCTGAAGAGGCTTGGCCTGTTGACTGCACATGCCTTGTGCATGCTAGCAAATAGGAAGACTCCGATTAGGATTTTCTTCCCTCACAACTCCAGTGGACTCCAAGAGTCCTTAGGCAAGTGAAATTCATCCTAAAACCCTCGGATCTCATCTATAAAAGGTTGTCCTCTTCCTCCTACGGACTCTACCACCAGAATCAAGAGCAATCACCGCCATTACCAAGCCTTTTGCATAGCTTTTCCTTGGATTTTCACTAGAAAGGATCGTCAGATCATCTCGTCAGATCATCTTCAAAGCTTCGCTGGACATACGTAATGGATCAAAACTCTTCTTCCTCCATGTTTCCTAATCTAAGGCCATTGTCTCCACTTGATTTTGAGCCGCGGGTGAGCAAAGAACGGGGTTTCTCCTATTTTATCTTCCTTTCTTTTGTTTTTTCCGATCGTCGCCCGCCACCGTCGCCCCTTGACCATTAGCCATGTTAAAAGAAAAAGGGAGGAAGAGAAGGGTCATGCCCTTTATCCATTTTCTTTTCTTTCTCATTTTCTTTCGTCTGGCCAACGTCCGAACCAGCCGCCATCATCGAGGTCAGACTGCCTTAGTTGTCGCCACCTTTGGTCCGAAAAAGACGGGAGAGAGGAACTCTCCCTTGTTTTGGGGAAGAAGAAGAGAGTCTCTCTCATCTTTCTCACTTCTTCTCTTCTCTCTCCTCTCTCTACTTTCCTTCTTTTCTCTCTCTAGTTGGACCAAACGATTTGTAAAAGAGAGATTCATGAACTCATGGTATACCTCCTAATGAACCCCAATGGAGGATTCTACACTATTAATTTCTATTTTATATTTTAATATTGGACTTGATCCTGTTGGGGAGCGATTTTGCAGATAGCATAATGTCGAGCAAGCTTCTTGACACCTCAATTCTTAAATCAAGAAGTGGACACTACAGGAATATTGGGTTTTATCGACTCTTTTTTACTGATGCTTTCTACAAGCATCGGCAAATATCGGTCTGGCACCAAAAATAGCCGACGCTTTTAAAAAGCATCGGAAAGATACGATGCTAATTAACGTCGTTGTAGTCTTGGCCTAAGACGATGCTTATTTGCATCGTTGAAAACCCAATTCCTAACAAAATCAGCAGTTGCGCCCCTTCCATCCTCGATCGATATCAAGTCCTAATAGCTAGCCGACTCTTGTCCCCTCCTCCTCCCTCCTCTCCAGTGCCGACCCTTGTCCCCTCCTCCTCCCTCCTCTCCAGTGCCGAACGATCTCCTCTCCTCCTCCCTCCTCTCTAGTGCCGAGCGATCTCCTCTCCTCCTCCCTCCTTTGCAGCACAACCTCGATCCTTTCCTCCTTCCTAGCTCCTTTGCAGCGCTGACCGGCAGACCCCATCCCCTTCCGCCCAAGGAAGAGATACCGACCCATTCCCCTCCTCTTCGGCGCTGAACGACCTCCTCTCCTCCTCCCTCCTCTGCTGCGCTGACAGGCCGACCACCACCCTCTCGGCTCGAAAAAGAGGTATTGCCCCATCCCCCTCCTCTCCTCCCTCTTCCTGATTTATTAATTTACTAATCTTGTTCGCCGCCGCTCAGGGCGTCGCTGTTATCGCCGACGGTAAAATTTTCGAGCTTTGTTTTCTTTTGGTATTACCATCGTGGTTAACTTCTCTTCTTCGATGACCTTTTTTGTGTCACCTTTGGTCTTTCTAATCCCAGATAGGTTCCAGAACTTATTTTTGGCTTTTTCGTTGGCAGGCTAGATAGATTTATCTGTATTCAAGATCCACTCCAGAAGTCCAAATTTTGTGTTTTCTCTTTGATCTACAATACTATATAAAAAAAAAAATCTAACATATGTTCAAAGAACCGCCATGGTTCCATGGTTCTTAAACATTCCTTAAACATCCATCTCCATCTGTCCTCATTTTCCAATAAATCTGCTACACTAGACCAGTAACAAATGCTTCAAATGTTGAGATGTTTTTGTTCGTTACTCGTCCAAATTTTCAAAACAAGGCGAGCAAATTCAAATCGGCCCTCCGGTTCGAGGGTAAAATTTTGTTGGGACGTGTGCTAATGTTTGAATCATATTTGAATCACATTTGAAGGTAAAGAACCATCCTGGCTTCTTTACCTGATGCTTTGTGATTGAACTGAGAGCTTTTGATAGGGATGTTCAATTACCTATGTCGATTACTTAAGATGTCCAGATAGAGCCAATGTTACTTGGACTATTCAATTTAGCCTAAAATATCCCCAAACCAATGCTCTAAAACAAACATTTTGTATGACACCCAGACAAAAGCTTGGTAACAAAACATTCTTAGATATTGAAAGAATCCGATGCTTTGACACACATGCATGCATGCGCACCAGACACTTGAACTTAAGTGTTTGTAACATGGGATAGAACCTAACTCTTTAGTTTGTTCTTCCTTTAACTGACTACAACAGATAAATTCTTTTGAATTTCCATGAGTATGTATTGTTGATTCATACCCTAATTTTGTTTATTATTTTTTTTATATTAGTTGTAGTTCAATCAGTATTTTAGTAGAATGGACAAAAGTTGGATAAATAAGTTAAGATCCAGTGCCGAATATTTGAATTGAGTTCAGAATTTCGTTAAATTTATTTTTGAGAAATCTGAAATGAATAAGAATATTTTTTGTCCATGTCAAAAATGTGTAAATTGTTTTACTATCGCTCCAAAAACTATTGAAAAACATTTGGTATGGAATGATTTTCTGAAGGGTTATACAGAACGGATATTCCATGGAGAGTCTAAATTATCGTCTTCATCTAACCAATCCTTAATTATGGAATATACTGCCAGTATTGGATTTAGTAACACGGACAGAAATTCCATTATAGAAGATGATATGAGGGGCTTACTTAGAGATACTCTTGAACATAATATTAAAAATTTAACAGATTTCAGTGGAGAGCAAAAAGAAGCTCAAATAGGTGATGAACATATCATTACTGAATCTATACATGTTGAGAAACCTATAGACTCTGAACATAACACAACTCGGTAACATAACTTGCTGAAAGATTGTGATAAAGAACTATATGCGGGTTGTAAGAATTTTATGAAGATTTCTTTTTTGGTGCATTTATCCCATTTGAAATATTTGAATGGATGGTCTAGCAAGTATTTTACTATGCTTCTTCAATTATTAAAGGATGCATTTCCAAAAGGTGTTACTTTGCCATCATCTTCTTATGAAGCCAAAAAACTAGTAAAAGAATTGAATCTTGGATATAAGAAGATACACAGTTGTCTAACAGACTGTATTTTATACCGTGATGAAATATTAACGAAGATTCGTGCAGAACATGTGGATCTTTATGATGGAATAAACAAAATGAAGACGAGCATGATTTGTCAAATGTAGTGGATGCTGCACAGACTGAAAAAAACAGTTAAAATTTTAAGATATTTTTCTCTCATATCTAGATTGAAAAAAATGTATGCATCATCAAAAACGGCTTCCTCGATGAGATGACATGATGAAGGTCGTACAAGGGATGGAATGTTACGACATCCAGCGGAGAGTTTAGCATGAAAAGTATTTGATGATAGGCATCACGAATTTGCATATGATGTTCGCAGTGTTAGGCTAGGTTTGGTTGTTGATAGATTTAATCCATTTCGAACGATGAGTTCTACATACAACACTTGGCCAGTTGTTTTAGTTCCATATAATTTGCCACCATGGATGTGTTTGAAATAGTCTTCACTCATTATGTCAATGGTGATTCCCAATGGTAAGGGCTTAGGTAATGATATAGATATTTTTCTGCAGCCTTTAATAGTATGGCAGGGTATTGATGCATTTGATGCTTTCACTAGCTGAACATTCAAGTTGCATGCAGCTCTTATCGGGACAATCAATGATTTTTCTGCATATGCTAATTTATCTGGTTGGAGCACTAAGGGGCATATTGCATGCCCTTGTTGTGGAGATTCAACCCATTCATATTGGTTAAAACATGAAAAAAAGTTCTGTTATATGGGTCATCATTGATGGTTAGAAGCAAAACATCCATTTCAATTTCAGAATAATCAGTTTAATGGTACTATAGAGTTGCGATCTACCCCTATTCCACCAACTAGAACTGAAGTTCTTAAGAAAACTCATGGCACTAACTATATACCCGGTAAGGTCTTCAACAGTTCAAAGAAGCGGGGAAGGAGGGATGTTGGCAGCTCTATGACAGATTTTTGAGGACGCTGATAACTTCAAGAATGATGACAACGTTTATGGATAGAAAAACGACGATGGCACAAACTCGATATCTACACAGAAGCAAATATGGAAAAAAAAAGCATTTTTTTAATTTACCTTATTAGGAGTATAATCTTTTCCGACATAATCTTCATGTCATGCATATAGAAAAGAATGTTTGTAATAACTTGATTGCAACATTGTTTAAGTTTGAAGAAAAGACCAAAGACAACTTGAAAGCGCGTCTTGATTTGGAAGACATAGGCATAAGATAAGAGCTTCATCCGAAAGAACTTGTCAATGATAAATATATCATACCTCCTACATGTTACACAATGTCTATTCAAGAAAAAGATCTTTTTCTAACGGTTTTGAAAAATATGAAGGTTCCAGATGGGTATGCATCGAATATTTTAAAATGCGTTAATCTTAAAGAGCGAAAATTTTTAAATCTTAAAAGTCATGATGGCCACATTTTGATGCAAGATATCTTTCTATTGGCTTTAAGATCGTCAGCGTATAAACAAGTTCTTGCAATTGTGTCTCAGTTATCATCCTTTTTTAAGGCATTATGTTTCAAAGTTCTTGATCCTAAGGAGCTTGATCAATTGGAGTCTAATGTTGCATTTACACTATGCCATATGAAGAAGATCTTTCCTTCTGGGTTTTTTACTATTATGGTTCATCTACTCATTCACTTAGTTGGGAAAGCTAAACTTGGTGGACTGGTTCACTACCATTGGATGTATCCTATTGAGAGATGATTTTTCTAAACTCGAATATCCATATTTGTTATTAATATGGATATGTATCCTATTATCTTTCTCAATGTTGATATTGAGCATTAAAATTTATTGTTGAAGGTATCTTGTGCGCTTAAAAGAATATGTACGCAATCGAGCCTATCCCGAGAGATCGATTGCTGAGGGATATATTGCTGATAAGTGTTTAACATTTTGTTAGAAGTATGCCCTAGAAGCCAATCTGGCTGACACATTATTAATTCTAGGACATAATTTGGTACTTGACTTTATTATTATTGATTAATAAATAGGCATTCTTTTCATTCATATTATTTATGTGTCTATGAATCGTCCAAAAAATTAATAAGATGATGATGCATATTCTCAAGAGTTGAGAATTTGAGCCATGTATCATTGGTGATTAATTTCTAAATGCTCCTGATCAATGGATCATCACGAGGACGGTGATCGATCCGATCAGTGCACAGATCACTTTCCTTTTGGATGGACGAGACTTGAGTCCACAGTGTAGGGACACTGAAGTGATAGTGCAGGTGCTTGTTAGAGAACAAGGGTACTGAGCGTGACCAAGACTAGAAGTCACTTGGATGTATATCCATTCGTCAGTGACTTGCTTGATGTTGCAGTAGTATGACTGGTCCTTTGACCTGCGGTGCTTCAGCTACTCACAGTGAGGTTATTGTAGTTTGACTACACGTATACATGGTCTCTAGTCATATGGGTCCTTGTAGTGTAGATTGGCTCTAGTAAGTTCACTGTAGGAGTAGGGTATGCACTCACATAGAATCTATCGACCTTGATAGAAGAGGAGTGATCCTATGTGATTTGTTAGACTGAGTTCTAAGACCTTGGTCAGGGCAGTAATATAAAGTGGAGAAAGAGTTTTCCACTAACGAACTCGAGTCGAATAAATCTTGACATATGACAGACGAAAGAGTTTGACGAGTTATCCATGACCTCCGTCTTGTAGGAATCCACGATAGTAGGACTGTATCACATGATAACTGCACCTAGAGGTTCCTCATTCTATTCTACTGGGTAGCCACTACATGCTGCTAGGTGTCACTGGTGGATGGTGGGACTCACAGGGATTATCTCGATGATCGATAAACCCTAATGAGGAGAGTTGGAATCGTTCCAATCCATTGAAAGGAGTTTTCAATGATATTGTGATAGAGATCATAATATATCTCACTACCAGTCAGAGTAGAACCTATGGGGTCACACACGCTAGAAGTATTGACCGATCCGATGGTTGAATCATGATTAGAAATCACAAGTAATCAATTAGATTGATATTCAGTTGAAGAAGGAACAAAGGAAATTAATTAATTGGACTTAAACACAAATCCTACTTCGAGTAGGATTCCTAGAGTCCTAATTGGATTAGGACTGGGAGTCCTAGTTGGAGTAGGACTGAGATTCCTACTTGAAATAGGATTTCTACAATCCTAATTAGATTAGGAGTTTTGAATTAAAAATGGATTCCTACTTGGAATAGGATTCCTAGAAGACCTAATTGGATTAGGACTTCGAATTCAAATAAGAGTCCTAATTGGATTAGGACTAAAATTAAATATGTCCTAATTTGGATTAGGGTTTCTTAAGTCACAATTAATTATTAATCTAATGAATCAATAAGACTCCTAATTGGATTAGGATTGAAGAGTTCAATTGAGTCAAAATTGATTTAAGTTCTAATTGGATTAGGACTTACCTAGATTGGATCCAAACTGGTTCACCCTTGGGCTAAGCCTAATTGAATTAGGGCTAAACCACATTAGGGGCTCCCAATCCTCATTAGATGAGGATTAGGTTAACCAAGTAAGAGGGGCATGAGCCCCTCTCATCTACTTGGTGCGGCATGAAGAGAGGGGGCCGGCGCCCCCTCTTAGGAAACTAGTCTAGGGCTCCTAAGTTGTAGGAGCCCTAGATGCTTTTTAAAGGGAGAAAAGGGGCCGGCGCCCTAGGCATAGGAATCCCTCTCCTCTCCAGCCATGGCCTCCTCTTTTCCTTTTGGTTTTCAGCCGCCATCAGCAAGGGAAGAAAACTCTTGGCGCCTCCCTCCTCTTGGGTTTCTTCCTTGGCTCCAACGCATGAAAAGAGAAGAAGGCTGTCAAGGGCTTTGATCTTCTTCCTCTTCTTCATCCTTCTTCTTCCTCCTCTCAAGTACATTCAAGAGTTGAAAGAAAGAGAGGAGATCAGGCATCAAAAGATATCTCTGCAAGGGAGCTAGCACCCCGGTGAGATAGAGAGCTTGGATCGGTTCCTGCTTCGTGTGGATACCTGTAGAGGCCGGGCACTTGAACGGCTTCAAGCGAACCTTCATCCTAAACCACGAACTTCAGTTTGCGGTGATCATCTACCCGCACAAGGTGAAGATCTGATCTTCTAAAGATTTTAAAAGTTTTTTAATCCTTATCTATCTACGAACGATTTTTGAACAACGTTCTTGCGATAAACGGTTAATCCCGCGCATGCCTCTTCCGCTGCATCTGAATTTTTTGAATTTTCAGCGGCATGTGTGGGGTTTCTAACACATTTTGCTCAAGATATCTTGAAGGTGTTGAAACTGCTTTTAATCGACCACAAAGGAATTACGATATTGTACAGAATACAGAGGAGTACAAGTTCTCATCTGGTGGAAGATTTTTGGAGAAAGCTGAAAGTACTGTAGTTCATCACAAATTATTGGCACAGGCACATTGCTATGTCTTACTTCATAGTAACTTAATATCCGAGTATCGTGGATCAGTATGGTTATAAGAAATCACAATTTACTATCATATCAAATATAATATTCAAAAAAAATCACAATTTTTGCTCGTGCAAAGAATTTTTAGTGGCTCAGCGAAGCGTCAACAATAACATTCATCTTACCCCAAGGATTGAGCAAAGATGGTTGGTTGAGTTATTTCCTGAATGGCTATTAAAACAGCTTAGACGTTGAATATATTAGATCTTTTATTATATTCTACGATCGGAACTTTGAAAAATTAATCGTTACTTCTAAATTTTTTTAGGTACCGACGACGATGGAGAAAAATTTTTCTAATGAATTAATAGTCCTTGCTTGAGGTCCGAACAATATTGTCAACAGATATGATGGGTTCATTATAAATGATTTTAAATTTCATACTAAAAATAGTGAGAAATTTAGAAAAATTCAAAATAGTGGGGTTATGGTTGAGGCAAACGGAAATATTTATTATAGTGGCCTAACAGATATTTATGAGTTGGATTATTATGAAAACTTTAAGGTAGTATTATTGCAATATGATTGGGTGGATATAAACTCATCTAGAGATCTGAGGCAAGATATAAATGGTTTCACGCTAGTAAATTTTTCAAAGTTGATACATACTGGTGTATTATTGAAAAATGACTCATTCGTTTTTTTATTTCAAGCTCAACAAGTGTTTTTTATGCAAGACTCTAAAGATAAAGATTGATATGTTGTTATTAAGACTAAACCTAGAGACTTGTATGATATGAGAAAAGGATTAGAAGAGAAGGATGATGAGATTTATACTCAGTGTATGCCTTTTAATGGTACACCAATTGATGAACTGAATTTTACTAGTTTGGTTAGGACGGATGTTGAATGAGACAATGTAGTTTCTTAATGGTAAGAAAAATATTACTTCTATACATTAAATTAATTAGCAATTCTAAAATTATTTCTATACTTTTATTATTTAACTAATATTAATTTTTTTTGTGCATACTAGGTTACAGCATGCCGCGAGAAAAATATTTCAGAGATATTGAGTTTCAACACACATCCGTAGAATCTACTTCTAATCATTCCTTACGGTCCCAGCAGCCCGATGAGCTCCAGCAGTACGAATCCCATACTCAGCACGAGTCCTAGTCTAAGCACGCGCCACCTGCAGATTGTCCAGACATGGATGACGTGGACATCCAGGACAATTTGATTTACAATTTATATATTAATTTCTCTTACAATCTAATTATTTTAAATTATTTGCCTTTAATGGACTTCTTATTTTATAGATGGACTGCGGAGAGTGAGGAGAACACGAGTGCCCACTCGAGCATGGGACGTGTAGACCCTACATGAGGATGAGAAGATCGTCGTCCAATGCAACGAATTGGGGCAGCCCATCAAGAAGGCTGCAAGCATTTTATCGACTCTTCTAGGATCGATTGTACGGAAGGGACAGTTGCGTCCGCTCAGCGATACGAAATGGAATGAAATGCTTTCTTCATATAAGGTTGAGCTTCTTAGAGTTATTGAGGTAAAGAATTGAATTTGCTTACTATCTTCAATTATTTTTTGATTTAACATTGTTATAACATTTTTGACTTTGGTGTAGAAAAAGCTTGTCCTTCCTGCAAATAGCCATGATTGGATGCTGAAGTCCGTCAACCGCAAATGGAAAGAATATAAGACGAAGCTCAAGATGGACTGGAAGCACGAGGGCATGACTGAAGATCAAGAGGTGGCCCGTGTTTGTGCTCCAGATGTAATCTTCATCAATCGAGGGAGCTTGTCCACTACTGGTTTTCCGAGAAAGCTCCGTTGTGTATATTTTTTCAATACCTTAGATTGTATTTACTATTATTATATATTAAAAATTTATACATTGTATATATTACATTATTTACTATTTTTTAGGAAAGACATATTCCAATATTTGTAGAGCTGCTTGAGCATTGCAGACTGTTCCTCACACTTCAGGCTCCATGAGTTATGCGAGGCATAGAGCTGAATTCATAATTTTTTTAAAACTCTTTAAATTTATCTTAAATTATTCTATCATATAGCATGTATACTTTTGAAATATACATTTTGTTATAGATGGATGATAATGGAAGGGAGCCTAGTAAGGTGGAGTTTTATAAGATGACTCACACCCACCGAGATGGCAGCTTTGTTCGGGAGGAGTAAAGAGATATAGTTGTATGTATTCATCTTTGACTTGTGCAATAATTTTTTTTTGGTTCTATTATTGGCATACATTAATTTAACTTTTTCTTTTGAGAGATATAAGATAGGACAACAAATCTTATTGCAGAGCGCATCAGGGAGTGCTCGCTGAATTGATGGGCCCAGAGCATTATGGTCGGGTGAGGGGTTACGGCATCGGAGTTACCCCCACTCAGTTGTCTGCAGTGGGCATGTATACAAGAAATGCCAGAGAAGGTAGTAACACTGCAGAAATTTATCATATTCAAGCAATTATTGAAGAGCTGAAGCAGAACCAAGAAAATTTGCAGTCTCAGCTTGCGAATATTTCATCTTAGTTACAACGATTTCTTTCTTCTTGGATAAATAATTATATATATTTAAATACTTTATATATTATCAATTATGATGTATGAGTTAATGTATCATATTATTCCTAACTTCTAAGGTTTTTTTTTTTTTTTTGTAGATTCTTGATACTACAAACGCTCGTAGAGATGATGATGATGGAGCTGAATCCTGTCCCTGATACCTTCTAGACTATTTTTTATGGAGTTTGATATATATATATATATGTTTCTTATTTTTCAAAGTACATTGTAATTCTAAACTTATTATGTAAATTTAATCAGATATGACAATATAAATATTTTGAATAATCTGAATGTTTGGATCAATATAAATGTAATACAGGTTCATATTGTTATAATGTGTATTTTATAATGTATGTTTTATGATATGCATTTGTATTTTTAATTTTTTTTAAAAGAAAAACAAATTCCGACGCTTTTAAGCGTCGCTAAAAATCATCGTGGCACATACCCGGTGTGGGCACAAGTGTGGTGCATCCAAAGCAAGGAATGTAAGAAATTGTAGTGGAAACAGTGTAAGGGTCGACTCATGCTGTTCATGAGTCGACTCCTGAAAACAAGAGTTGGCTCATGCTGTTAAAGAGTCGACTTCTGAAGAATAAGAGTCGACTCATGCTATTAAAGAGTCGACTCTTGAAGAGCAAGGGTCGACTCATGCTGTTAAAGAGTCGACCCCTGGTCTGTTTCAGATTTAGGTAGAGACGAAATTTGGTCTTCTACCTGCTTGAGACTCAAGTACTTGGATCTTGAGGTAGCTAATTGTTATTGGGCTAGGTTGAGGCTCAAAGTGAGAGAGAGCATGCAAGTCAATGGGTGTACATGGGCTTGGGTTGAGTGCTTTCTCACGTGGTTTAGCCTAAGGGAGTTTTTGGATTTGGGTCATGATTAACCATGTATATATACACTCACGTCTTTTGTGTATGGATGGAATGAAATCATATGAGACTCCTTTCTCCCTAAAAATCCTATTCTCTTCTATTCTCTTCCTCTCATGCACGTAAGCTGCCATCCCTAAAAACCCTAGGCCATAAGGAAGAAGAGCTTATTTCCGCCCGGCTCTTGTTCTCCTCCACCATCAAAGAACTAGTGATCCACGCCTCTAGCAGCCAAGGGTAGTCTCCAGGTGCTGTTTAAGAGGTGGTTCATCTTCTGTAAGATTGAGATTAGATCCGTTAGGTCTCCCAGAATTGGTATCAGAGCTTTTGGTTGCTGATTCGATGGAGAAAAATCAAAATCTATGGTAAGCCTTCAAAACAGAATTTTCTGCGTCCACTAAATCTCTGTTTGGTGTTATGGCTTCGAAAAATCTCAAAGCAGATTTTGAGAAGTATGATGGCAAGAGAAACTTCACCTTATGGCAGCAAAGGGTGAAGGATTTGCTAGTGCAACAGCGGATCTATAAGGTCTTGGTTAGGAAAAGACCGGAAAGAATTAGTTTGGAAGACTGCGAGGAGTTAGAAAAGATTGCTTTTGGCACGATTCGTATGTGCTTGGCTGATTAGGTGCTACCTAAGATTTGCTCAGAGACAACGACTAGAGGGTTATGGGAGAGGTTAGAGAACACTTACATGGGAAAGAGTATGACTAATAAACTGTGGTTGAAGAAACAGTTGTATAGTCTGCAGATGCCAGAGGGAGGAGATCTGATTTCTCATATTCAGAAGTTCAATCAAGTTTGCTCGGAGGTCATAAGCCTTGATGTGAAGATTGAGGAAGAAGATAGGACCCTTCTACTGTTGTGTTCTCTCCTAGGATCATATGATGGGCTGATTACTACCCTGGTGTATGGGAAAGACACCTTGAATTGTAAAGAGGGGATTGGTGTTCTTCGGTCTAATGAGCAAAGAGAGAAGATTTGCACGGGGAGTTCTAACTCAGAGGTTCTTGCTGTTAATGAGAGGCAAGGAAGGCCTCGGAAAAGGGTTAGAGAGAAGTCCAAGGGAAGATCTAAGTCTCGGGGCAAGCAGAAGGCTTGGAAGTGCTACAAATGCCATCAGATTGGTCACATAAGGAGAAATTGTTCTTTGCTGAAATCTGAGAAGGAAAAGAACTCTTTCAAGGATGGTTCGGCCAGACATGGTGGTGCTCTTACATCTGAAGACAGTGGAGATGATATCTTGGTTATTTCAATTGGTCACATGAAGGAAGACGGTTGGTGGACATTGGATTCAGCATGTTCGCATCACTACACTCCGCATCAAGAATGGTTCGATACCTATGAGAAAACCGATGGAGGGAGTGTGAGTTTAGGTGATGATCATCCTTGCAAGATTGCTGGGGTAGGCACCATTAAGGTGAGGATGTATGATGGAGTCATCAGAACATTGACCAATGTCAAGCATGTCCCAGAGTTAAAGAAGAATCTAATTTCATTGGGCTACTTGGAGAAGCATGGGTGTGCTTTTAGTAGCCAACCGGGCAGCGGCTGTTTGAGGATCACCAAGGAGGTCTTGGTGGTGATGAAGGGAAGAAGAATGGCTAATAATATCTATGAGATGGAAGGCTCAGTGGTGACAGATGGTGCAGAGGTGTTGGCGGCAGCACAGGAGAAGCAATTAGTCTACAAACTATGGCACTATCGGAGGGGTCACATGAGCGACAGGGAGCTCACAGAACTCGGCAAGAGAGATCTGATTCCAGTAGTAGAAAAGGAAGGGAATGACATATGTGAGCCTTGCATTTATGGCAAACAGCATAGGGTAATGTTTGCTAACAGTTTCAAGCGGAGTGAAGGCATTCTGCAGCTAATTCACTCGGATGTTTGGGGACCGAATCCTGTTTCAGCTAGAGGTGGAGCAAGGTATTTTTTGACCTTCATTGATGACTTCTCGAGGAAGGTATGAGTCTATCTGATTAGGAAAAAATTAGAGGTGTTTGCCCAGTTTAAATCCTGGAGGGCTGAAGTTGAAAAGAAAACAGAGCAGTCAGTGACGTGCTTGAGGTCTGACAATGGCGGGGAGTACACAAGCTTTGAGTTCAAAAGTTATTGTGAGGAGAATGGGATCAAATACCATTTCACAGTGAGGATGACTCCCCAACAAAATGGTGTAGCTGAGAGGATGAATCGTACATTGATAGAGAAGGCTAGGAGTTTGAGGCTGCAGACATCACTTTCCAAAACTTATTGAAGTGATGCGATAACTTTCTCTTGTTTTCTTGTTAACAGGTCTCCCAATAAAAAGCTTGATGGAGGCATTCCAGAGAAGATCTGGAGTGGAAAGAAGGTGGAGCTTGGCCACCTAAAGGTATTCGGTTGCCCGGCCTATGCATTAGTAGAGGCAACCAAAAGAAGCAAACTTGATCCGAAATCGCAGAAGATGGTCTTCATCGGATATCCACAAGGGGTCAAGGGTTATTTGCTGTAGAATCCTCATTCACAGAAGTCCACCATCAGTAGGAATGTGATCTTTGATGAGGAGAGCATCCTGAAGAGGCCGGGAGTAGTAGATGAAGCGCAAAAGGCTAGATAGGGCAGTAGTGGACAGCACTCACTAGCAGGTGATATTCCTTCAAATTCTACCTCGAAACGTGTTTCTTCTGAGATGGAATTTGGTAGGCATGTTCCCACACGAGTGGAGGACCAGCTAGGAGAGCCATCAGTTCAGGAAGAGGTGCAGGTAGAGCCACAGAGTTCCGATTTGAGGGACCTTGTCAGGGGAGTTGCACCGCACAGGCAAAAGCGCATCATCTTTAAGCCTGTCAGGTATGGCATTGATGAGACCATCTCCTATGCTCTCATCACTGCCAATGGAGATATAGAGACATTTAAAGAGGCCATGGAGAGCTCAGAAAGGGAATCATGGATTCAGGCCATGATCGAAGAGATGCAGTCTCTTGAGAAGAACAGGACATGGTGGCTTGTGGATCTACCGGAAGGTGCTCGGGTCATTGGTTCTAAATGGGTTTTCACAAAGAAAGAGGTGCCATAAGAGAAAGGTGGAGTTTGGTATAAGGCAAGGCTAGTAGCTAAGGGGTATTCACAGAGAGAGGGAGTGGACTATACAGAGATATTCTCTCTGGTAGTGCGGCATGCTTCAATTCGGATGTTGTTGTCTTTAGTAGCACAGTATGATATGGAATTGGAGCAGATGGACGTGAAGATGACTTTCTTACATGGGAGACTAAAAGAAAGGATATACATGCAGCAACCAGCTGATTTCAGGCAGCCGGGGTTGGAAGAAAAAATGCGTCTACTGAAGAGATCTTCCTATGGTTTGAAGCAGTCACCCCGACAGTGGTACATGAGGTTTGATACCTTTGTTCTTAGCCTTGGATTTTTCAGATGTGAGCATGATAATTGTGTCTATGTGAAGGATGTGGATGAGGATAATGCTCTATACTTGCTTCTATATATGGATGATATGCTCATTTCCAGCAGAAGTATCAATGTAGTGAATGAGCTGAAATCTGCATTGTTTGAAGAATTTGAGATGAAGAATTTGGGTCCTTCCAAGAAAATTCTTGGAATGGAGATTTGTAGAGATAGAAGCAAGGGTGTCCTCCACTTTTCATTAGGAGGATACATTCAGAAGATCTTGATGAGGTTTGGGATGGATAAATCCAAACCGGTTGGAACACCGCTTGCAAGCCATATGTCTCTTTCGAAGTTACAGTCCCCCCAGACAGATGAAGAGAAAGAGTACATGGATAGAGTTCCATATGCTAGTGCCGTGGGTAGCGTGATGTATGCTATAGTGTGTTGTAGGCCAGACATAGCACATGCAGTGTGCCAGATGAGCAAGTATATGGCAAACCCGGGGAAGGAGCACTGGCAGGCACTAAAGTGGATATTTCGGTATCTACAAGGAACTCGGAAGCTTGGTCTGATTTTTGAGCAGCAAGATGGATATGGGAGGAACTCCAATTCCTCAAGGGAGTTTTCAGGTCCATTGGAAGGGTTTGTGGATGCAAATTTTGCAGGTGATCTGGATACGAGGAGATCTACTACAGGTTATGTGTTCAGCATGTTTAGTAGACCGATTTCGTGGAGATCAACCCTTCAACCTATCACAGCCTTATCAACCACAAAGGCCAAGTACATAGGGATCATAAAGGCTGCCAAGGAGGCTCTTTGGTTGAAGAGACTCATTCAGAAGATGGGGGTGAAGCAGAGTACAGTGGTGCTGCACAGCGACAGTCAGAGTGCTCTACAATTGGTTCAGAATCCAGTCTATCATGCTCGCACAAAGCATATAGACGTGAGGTACCACAGGATCAGAGAGTCGGTGGAGGATGGTGAAGTGATGCTGGTGAAAGTTCATATGAAGAAGAACCAGTCGGATGCACTTATGAAGATTCTTCCACTTGATAGTTTTCTCTCTTGTGTGGGGTTGATGGGGTCGATGAACTAGGTGGAGCTTGCAGAGGCTTTGGAGCACCAAGGTGGAGATTGTGGGCACAAGTGTGGTACATCCAAAGCAAGAAATGCAAGAAACTGCAGTGGGAACAGTGTAAGAGTCGACTCATGCTGTTCATGAGTCGACTCCTGAAGAACAAGAGTCGGCTTATGATGTTAAAGAGCCGACTCCTGAAGAACAAGAGTCGGCTCATGCTGTTAAAGAGCCGACTCCTGAAGAGCAAGGGTCGATTTGCTGAGATACGCCCCATTCGATACGACGTTCGCAACGAAATTCGAACGGAATGTCGTTCATCGTATGAACGCACCTCGGATCGTAGAATTCAAAAAAATTCCTGGATCCAAATCCAGAAGATCTTTGAACTCATTAGGAAGAAAAGATTAGAATCTGAGGAGGGTTGATTAAGATTCATAAAACTGAAACAAAAATCAGAAGTTAATAATTTGAAGATCTCATCTTCAAAAATTCTGCAGGTGTAGAACACCGCTGCCTGATGATCTTTCTAGGTTTCTGGTTAAGCCGCACATGTGTCCGGCCTCTACAGGTATCCACACGATGATCTAATCATCTGAGATAGGGTTTTACCGAAGTGCTAGCTCCTTGCAAAGACCTCTCATGACTATCAAATAGATTGGAAGAAATCTGCAACATACCTCTTTGAAGAAAAACCCTTTCTTCTTTGATTTTACTCGCAATGGAGGAAGAGGAAGGAGGAACCTTGGACGTGGATCTTTCTTGCCTTGCTATCATGGAAGAAGAGGAGAATGAAGACCCCTTGCTGTCGTGGAGAAGGAGGAAGAAAGAAGAGGAGGTGTGGAGAGGAAGAGGAGAGAATTGATTCATAATGTCTTCCTTGCTACCCTTTTATATATTGGGTTTAGGGCCTCTTCTAATCTTATTAGGAGTATGGGACTATAACCCACCCTTGGATTAATGTCAAGTGTCCAATCCTTGTGCTCATAGATACATGACATGTGTTCACTTAATCATTGATTAATGCTCGTAGGTGCAGTTAGTGTATGATACAGTCCCTCTATTATGGATCCCGACGTGATGGAGATTATGGATATCTCGTCAAACCCCATCGTCCATCATATGTTAAATTTATACGACTTCCAGTTCGAGATATGGAAAACTCTTTTTCGAAAATACCTGGCTAAGAATTTATCGAACTCAGTCTCATAAATCACATAGGATCACTCCTAATCTATCAAGGTCGATAGATCCCATCTAGATGCAACCCTATTCCAAAATGAACTTACTGTAGCCAATCCGCACTACAAGGATCCGAATGGCTAGGGCCCAAGTTCACATGCTCGTCAAACTACAGCAACCTCATAGTGAATAGCTGAGGCATCACAGATCAAAAGACCAGTCATACAACTGCAGCATAAGTAGTCACTGACGAGTGGATAGACATCCATGTGACTACTATCTTTGGTCACGCTCAGTACCTTGTTCTCTAACAAGTATTCGCATAATCACTCCAGTGTCTCTACATCATGGACTCGAGACTCGTCCATCTGACTAAGTGATCTATACACTAATCTCAGCGGATCGATAACCGTCCCTCGTGATGGATCCATCGATCAGGAGCATTTAGAAATTAATCCCTAATGACACATGCCTCAAATTCTCAACTCCTTGAGAATATGTGTCATCATCTATTAATTTCTTCGACGATTCATGGACACATACAAATATGAATGAAAAATAAATTGCCCAATCTTATTTATTAATAAGTGTCAAATTACAAATTTATGCCCCAGATTACAAATATGTGTCAGCCACATTGGCTTCTAGGGCATACTTCTAACAATCTTCCACTTGCACTAAAGCCAATCAGACATGTATTTAAGTCCCAATTTTTTAAGATGGACTTCTAATTTCTTCTGACTTAACTGCTTAGTGAATGGGTCCACCACATTATCAGTGGAGTCTACTCTCTGCACCTCTACATACTTTTTTCGAGGTAGTCGCGACTTAGATGAAATCACCGCTCTATGTGCTTGGACTTTTGGTGAGACCTTGGCTCCTTAGCCAGTGCTATGGTGTCGTTGTTATCGCAGAAAAGGGTTATGGCATCTGATGACATGACTCCTAGCTCTTCGACAAATTTCTTATACCAGAATGCTTCCTTCGCAGCATCCGATGCAGCAATATACTCTGCTTCCATGGTAGAATCTGCAATAATCGGTTGCTTAGAACTCTTCCAATTTACCGATCCTCCATTGCATAAGAATACATATCCTGATGTAGACTTTCTATCATCAGGGTCAGTCATGAAGTCTGAATAAGATGCATGCAAGCATCTGAAAAATTACATAACATTGCAGATCACATCATTGGTCTTTACAATTGATACCAAAAGGGTTTGAATCCAATGATCATCACCACATGCAATAATTATAATTTTCAGATCTGAAATCTAATTGATTATCCTATGGCATGGGTTGCTGATCATGCTAAACATGATTCTAAACTTTGTAATCCCATTAACAATGCAATTAGAATCATCAATTTATCACAGAAAAATCAGCATGCAAAAATCAGCAACCCTGAAAAATTCTGCATGCAGAAAATTTTAGCACACATAACCTTTTAAATTTCAGATCTAACATGCCTGTTTATAATTAATTCTAACCTTAATCTACGAAGCCTAAGCTCTGATACCACTGTTGGGAACCCGCCCATGCCGCAGAAATTTTAAAAAATTCAGATGGCAGCGGAAGAGGCATAAGCGGGATCAACATTCATCACATGAACGTTATTCAAAAACCGTTCATAGATAGATTAGAATTAAAAACTTTCAAACTAATTATGAAGATAAGATCTTCACCTTGTGTGGGTAGATGATCACCGCAAACTGAAGTTCGTGGTTTAGGATGAAGGTTCACTTGAAGCCGTTCACACGTCCGGCCTCTACGGGTATCCACACGAAGTAGAGATCCGATCAAAGCTTCCTTGTCTCCCCGGGGTGCTAGCTCCCTTGCAGAGACTACTTCTACTTTAGATGACTGATGTCCTCCCTTTGAATCAACCCTTGATTGTGCTTGGAAGGAGGAAGAAGAAGGATGAAGATCAGAGAAGGATCAAAGCCCCTGCAGCCTTCTTTCTTTTCCCTGCATTGGAAGGAGGAAAGGAGGAGGAGGAGGCCGCCAAGGCCTTCTTCTTTTCTTCTCCTTGCTTGCGGATGAACCAAGGAAAAAAGGGAGAGGGAGGCTCACGGCACAAGGAAGAGGAGAGGAAGAATTACCTCTAGGGTTTGGCCTTTTGGTCCTTATAAAGGCATATGGAGCTCCTACCTTTTAGGAGCTTCATTATTTTCCTTTTAAGAACCAAGAGGAGGGGCGCACGCCCCTCTTCTTTTCTCTTTGATTTCGGCCAACACCTCTTCCTAACCCTTCATCACGCATGCCCCCACTTGATCTAATCAAGTGGGGCGTGGGGTCTAACCCTAGGTGGTTCAATCCTCTTTTAAAGAGGATTGGGTGCACTTGTTTCCCTTCAAATACTAATCTAATTAGGATTTGATTGAACCATGACTCAATTGAACCCTTCAATCCTAATCAAATTAGGAGTCATCATAATTCATTAGATTAATAATTAATTAGGACTTAAGAATTTCTAATCCAATTAGGACCTATTTAATTTTAGTCCTAATCCAATTAGGACTCGACTTTGAATCCGTAGTCCTAATCCAATTAGGACTTCTAGGAATCCTATTCTAAGTAGAAATCCAAATTGAATTCAAAATCCTAATCTAATTAGGATTGTAGGAATCCTACACCAAGTAGGACTCCCAGTCCTACTCCAAGTAGGACTCCAAGTTCTAATCCAATTAGGACTCTAGGAATCCTACTCCAAGTAGGATTTATGTTTAAGTCCAATTAATCAATTTCCATTGTTCCTTCTTCTATTGATTATCAATCGAATTGATTACTTGTGATTCATAATCACTTTTCAACCATCGGATCGGTCAATACCTCTAGTTTGTGTGACCCCATAGGTTCTATTCTGACTGGTAGTGAGATATATTGCGATCTCTATCACAATATCATTGAAAACTCTTTTCAATAGGTTGGAACAGTTCCAACTCAACTCATCAGGATTTATCGATCATCGAGATATTTCCTGTGAGTCTCACTATCCACCAGTGACACCTAGCAGCATTTAGTGGCTATCCAGCAGAATGAAATGATGAACCTCTAGATGCAGTTATCGTATGATACAGTCCTACTATCGTGGATCCCTACAGGACGGAAGTTATGGACAACTCGTCAAACCCTATCGTCTGTCATATGTCAAGATTTATTCGACTTAAGTTCGAAAGTGGAAAACTCTTTCTCCACTGTACAATCTGCCCCGGCCGAGGTCTTACGAACTCAGTCTTATAAATCAAATAAGATCTCTCCTTATCTATCAAGGTCGATAGATTCCTTGTAGGTGCATACCCTACTCCTACAGTGAACCTACTGCATCCAATCTACACTGCATGGACCCATATAGCCAGAGACCATGTATACGTGCAGTTAAACTACAATAACCTTATTGTGAGTAGCCGAAGCACTGCAGGTCAAAGGACCAGTCACACTACTGCAACATCAAGCAAGTCACTGACGAGTGGATAGACATCCAAGTGACTTCTTGTCTTGGTCATGCTCAGTACCCTTGTTCTTAACAAGCACCTGCACTATTACTTCAGTGTCGCCACACTGTGGACTCGAGTCTCGTCCATCCATAAAGAAAGCAATGTGTGCACTGATCGGATCGATCACCGTCCTCGTGATGATCCATTGATCAGGAGCATTCAGAAATTAATCACCAATGATGCATGGCTCAAATTCTTAACTCTTAAGAATATACATCATCATCTTATTAATTCTTGGACGATTCATAGACACATAAATAATATTAATGAAAAAGATGTCTTTTATTTATTCAATAATAAATAGTCAAGTACAAAATTATGTCCTAGAATTAACAATGTGTCAGCCAGATTGGCTTCTAGGGCATACATCTAACAATATTTTCCTCCCACTGTCTCTATCAAAGATAAATTATTTTTCCAAGAAGATGGCATGTCGGCTCACAACACTTTGTGGTCTTCTGGGATGTAAAAATTATATCCTAATGACTTTTTAGGATATCCAATGAAACGAGCACCAATTGTCCTAGCCTCTAACTTGTCTGTGCCTGTTGTCGTTTGACTTGGGCCGGACATTCCCAAATCTTGAGATAACCAAGACTTGGTTTCTTACCATGCCATATCTTATACGGTGTGGTAGGAACGAACTTAGAGAGAGCTCTATTCAATATGTAGATAGTTGTAAGTAGGGCATCTCCCCACAAGAATAAGGGTAAGTTAGTGAAGCTCATCATGACCATATCCAATAGGGTCCGATTCTTCCTTTCTGACACTCCATTGAGTTGAGATGTTTCAGGAGGTGTCCATTGTGAAACTATACCATTTTGTTTGAGATAATCGCGAAACTCTCCACTAAGGTATTCTCCTCTTCGATCTGATCGAAGAACCTTAATGAGTTTTTCTGTCTATTTTTCTACTTCAAATCTGAATTCTTTGAATGTTTCAAATACTTCAGATTTATGTCTCATAAGATAGACATAACTATACCGTGAGAAATTATCGGTAAAAGTAATAAAGTAGAAAAATTGACCCCTAGCCTGCACATCGAATGGGCCGCACACATCAGTGTGTACTAGGGCAAGTATTTCAGCGGATCTCTCCCCGTGTCCTACAAAGGGTAATTTGGCCATTTTTCTTTGAAGGCAGGATTCACAAATCAGATATGACTCAGAAGTCAATGAACTCAAAAGCCCATGTTTCTTCAATTTGTTAATTCTGTCTTCTCCTATATTACTAAATCTGAGGTGCCACAAATACTTTTGATTTATCTCATCTCTAGATCTTTTAGATCCTATGGTACTCACTGTATGCTCAGATACGTTCACAGATATATCCATATGTAAGTGATAGAGACCGTCAATCATAAAACCACATCCAAATAGTTTATTTTGCAAATAAATGAAAACGTAGTCTTTATTGAAATTAAATTCATAATGTTTCTGTGCTAGACAAGATACAAAAATCAGATTTCTACTATCACTAGGTACAAAATAACAATCTCTAAGTATCAAACTAAATCCTGACGGTAAATATAAAGGGAATATGCCCACAGCAACAACAACAACTTTTGCTCCATTGCCAACCTGTAGGGTTATCGCACCTTCCGTAAACCTTCTACTTTCTTTTAGACCCTACATAGTAGTGCACAAGTGAACACTGGAACCAGAGTCTATAACCCAACTGGAAATAGAAGAAACCATTAGATTAGTTTCAATAATGAGCATATTAGACATACCTTCAGAAGGCATGTCACCCTTCTTGCTCTTTATGTTTCCCATGTAGATCGGATAGTTTCTCTTCCAATGGCCATCTTCATTGCAATGGAAACATTTTCCTTTGGATTCGGCCTTCTTCTTAGGAACTTCCTTCTTTGGCTTTTTCTGGATCTTCTGCTTCTTCGCAGGCTTCTTCTTCTTCCTAGTAAACTTTCTCTTGGAAGTAGAAGCTAGCTCAGCAGTGAGAACTGTGCCCCTTAAACCTTTCAAGGCTCCTTCAGTTGTTACCAACATATTTACCAATAAACTGCCCATATAAAGATGGCAACGATTGTAGGATCAAATCCGTTTGCAAATCATTGTGTATGATCATGCCAAGCTTCTCAAGCTCCTCAAGATCCTTGATCATGATCAAACCATATTCATGGACGGACTGTCCATCGCGCATCTTGGCTTTGAAGAGCCGCTTGGATACTTCAAACCTCGCTGTACGACTCTGTTCACCATACAACTCTTGTAGGTGATCAAGTATGTCCTTAGCAGGCTCTATGCTCTCATGCTAGCTTTGCAATTCATTGGACATGGATGCCAAAATGTAGCACCTAACTTTATTGTCGTCATCCAACCATTTTGCATGCGTCTCACGCTGCTCATTGGTTGCATGGGTTGGCAACACCGGGAGTTCATGGTCAAGAACATAAGCTATCTTTTCTCAACTCAAGACAATCTTCAAGATGCGGAGCCAATCTTTATAGTTTGGTCCGGTCAACCTATTGTTATCTAGAATTCGAACTATCGGGTTGGAAGCCATTGACATCTGCAGAGAGTAAAGATTCTAATTAGAAATTTGTATTTGACATTAATTTGTTTTAGGAACTTTTAAAAACAAAATTGGATCAAATCTTTCCACTATTTCTCGGATCTCTCACACTCTCCTGGTAAAGATATGGAAACCTGCGACTTAGTATTTCGAGTGGGGTGCTGTGGTCCCACCAATCTACATGTCACCTCACCTAACAGTTATTGGAGACACATAGACGATGAGTGTACAACTCTTATACAATGTTTCGTAAGAATATTGAGCTAATCTAGTTTCCAAGTCATAAGGACCTCACCTAACAGTTATTGAACCCGTTCCTTGGTTAAGTCAGACCCACCGTATATCCCGCAAAAATAAAGCTGTGATTGGGTCCTCACCTAACAGTTATTTTGGAGCCCAACTCCATCTTTACACCACAACATCTCATGTTAATAGAGAGGTCCAATCTTCCGATGCAACTAGCCCACTGTATCCAGCCAAGACTAATCAACGCCGGAAAGATCTTAGCAACTCTACTACAGTGGAAGACCAATCGACTTAATATTGGGTAATTGGATCTTAGTGATTCCAACTTTGAGCTTTCTATAGGAGGTAATCGATCAATTGGCCAGGTAAGCAGGTGGGAGGCTCCTCTTACTCAGAGAGTAAGGTCCTAATTAAGTAACCACCTTTGAGCTTGCCTAGACACCAATTAGATCAATTAATCAAATATGGCTAGCTCAATGTATCGTTCACTCTCGATTGATTTAGGAAGGTTTTAGGTCTCTTGGGATTTACATCTAATATAACCATCTATCCCATACCATATGTCATTCAATTTACATCTTATGTAAATGTCACATTGGTTCAGGTTTACATCCTATGTAATTATGAAACCCTTTCATACATTATGTGATTACATCTTATGTAAATGACATAATTGTTTCAGTTTATATCTTATGTAAATGTCCTATTGTTTAAGGATTTTATTTACATCTCATGCAAATAAATTTTGTTTAACTAATACATACATCTCATGCATACATTGTTTTAAACATAACCTTAAACAAGTATGAACATTATGATTACCACATGCATCTTATGTATATTTTCAGATCTGAAACTTTAAACCTATTATGCTATTCTCTGGATTTCAGATCATACATTACTTGATTTAAAACATTGTAATCTAATTGCAATTCTAAAATAATTTGCAAGATTATAGCAAATAAAAATCTGCATGCTGAAAATTTCAGCAACCTGAAATTTCAGCACACAGAAAATCCAGCAAGCATAATTCCTTTAAAAATTAGATTAAAAATATGGTAATCAATCCTTAAGTCCTAATCATGCTCCCTAAAACCTTGGCTCTGCAACCACTGCTGAAATACGCCCTGTTCGATGCGACGTTCGCAGCGAAATTCGAACGGGATGTCGTTCATCGTATGAACACGCCTCGGATCATAGAATTCAAAAAAAATTTTGCATCCAAATCCAGAAGATCTTTGAACTCATTAGGAAAGATTAGGATCTGAGGAGGATTGATTAAGATTCATAAAACTGAAACAAAATTAGAAGTTAATAATTTGAATATCTCATCTTCAAAAATTCTGCAGGTGTAGAACACCGCAGCCTGATGATCTTTCTAGGTTTCTGGTTAAGCCGCACATGTGTCCGGCCTCTACAGGTATCCACATGAGGATCTAATCATCTGAGATAGGGTCTTACCGGAGTGCTAGCTCCTTGCAAAGACCTCTCATGACTATCAAATAAATTGGAAGAAATCTGCAACATACCTCTTTGAAGAAGAACCCTTTCTTCTTTGATCTTACTCGCAATGGAGGAAGAGGAAGGAGGAACCTTGCACGTGACTCTTCCTTTCCTTGCTACCATGGAAGAAGAGGAGGATGAAAACCCCTTGCTGCCGTGGAGAAGGAGGAAGAAAGAAGAGGAGGCGTGGAGAGGAAGAGAAGAGAATTGATTCATAATGTCTTCCTTGCTATCCTTTTATAGATTGGGTTTAGGGCCTCTCCTAATCTTATTAGGAGTATGGGACTATAACCCACCCTTAGATTAATGCCAAGTGTCCAATCCTTGTGCTCATAGATGCATGACATGTGTCCACTTAATCAATTGATTAATTTTCTAATCACATTAGGATTTCTAATCTCATTAGAAGAATTAATTGATTTGGGAGCATGCATCCTACGACGCCATGTGGACTTTAAAATCCGCATAGTATGAACATGACTTAAATCATATTCATCCTACGACGACATGTGGTCTTTAAAATCCGCACAAATCTTGGTTTAATCAAATTGACCCAATCATGAATCCAAATCAATTTGGGTCAAACCCAATTTGATTTGGCTCATTAAATCAGCCCAATTGCAATCCAATTGCAATCAATTCCACTTAATTTTTCTTCCATTAACTTACTAACACTTAGTGGGTTAATTCAATCACCAATCATATTGATGATTGATTTTTATTGTGATTCCAAATCACAATTATGATAGTCTGACTAATTAAATCCTCTATGTGTGTGACCCCGTAGGTTCTATTCTGACTGTTAGTGAGACATATTGAGATCTCCATCTCAATATCACTGAAACTCCTTTCAGTGGACTGAAACAATTTCAGTTCTACTCTCAGGGTTCACTGATCACCAAGTAAATGTCTTCGAGTCTTATAATCCACTAGTGACACCCAGCAGTATATGGTGGTAACCTAGCAGAATGGAATGTCTGAACCTGTAGGTGTAGTTAGCATATGATACAGTCCCTCTATCATAGATCCTAACGTGACGGAGGTTATGGATATCTCGTCAAACCCCATCGTTCATCATATGTTAAATTTATACGACTTCTAGTTCGAGATATGGAAAACTCTTTTCCAAAATATCTGGCCAAGAATTTATCGAACTCAGTCTCATAAATCACATAGGATCACTCCTAATCTATCAAATCGATAGATCCCATCTAGATGCAACCCTATTCCAAAATGAACCTACTGTAGCCAATCCGCACTAAAAGGATCCGAATGGCTAGGGCCCAAGTTCACATACTCGTCAAACTATAGCAACCTCACAGTGAATAGCTGAGGTATCGCAGGTCAAAGGACCAATCATACAACTACAGCATAAGTAGTCACTGACGAGTGGATAGACATCCATGTGACTACTATCTTTGGTCACGCTCAGTACCTTGTTCTCTAATAAGTACTCGCATAATCACTCCAGTGTCTCTACACCATGGACTCGAGACTCGTCCATCTGACTAAGTGATCTGTGCACTAATCTCAGCGGATCGATCACCGTCCCTCGTGATGGATCCATCGATCAGGAGCATTTAGAAATTAATCCCTAATGACACATGCCTCAAATTCTCAACTCCTTGAGAATATGTGTCATCATCTATTAAGTTCTTGGACGATTCATGGACACATACAAACATGAATGAAAAATAAATTGCCCAATCTTATTTATTAATAAGTATCAAATTACAAATTTATGTCACAAATTACAAATATGCGTCAGCCACGTTGGCTTCTAGGGCATACTTCTAACACGATTCATGCTGTTAAAGAGTCGACCCCTGGTCTGTTTTAGATTTAGGTAGAGACGGGATTTGGTCTTCTACCTGCTTGAGACTCAAGTACTTGGGTCTTGAGGTGGCTAACTATTATTGGGCTAGGTTGAGGCTCAAACAGAGAGAGAGCATGCAAGTCAATGGGTGTACATCGGCTTGGGTTGAGTGCTTTCTCACGTGGTTTAGCCTAGGGGAGTTTTTTGATTTGGGTCATGATTAACCATGTATATATACACTCACGTCTTTTGTGTATGGATGGAATGAAATCATATGATACTCCTTTCTTCCTGAAACCCAATTCTCTTCTTTTCTCTTCCTCTCATGCACGTAAGCCGCCGTCCCTAAGAACCCTAGGCCATAAGGAAGAAGAGTCTATTTCCACCCGGCTCTTGTTCTCCTCCACCATCAAAGAACCAGTGATCCACGCCTCTAGCAGCCAAGAGAAGTCTCCAGGTGCTGTTTAAGAGGTGGTTCATCTTCTGTAAGATTGGGATCAGATCCGTTAGGTCTCCCACACCCGGCACGCCTACGCCGACGCTTTAAAGCGTCAGTGAAAGTTAGGGTTATGCCGACGCTTTCATGTAGCATCGGCGAAAACCATGAGGAAAACTATGAGGTTAATATCCATTTGGTATTCCCCGGTGCTTATAAAGCATCGGCAAATTTCTATTTTTGTCGACGCTTTCATATAGCGTGGGCAAAAAGTTTTGCCACTCTGGTATTGCCGACACTTCTGCGACGCTTTGATTAGCATCACCGGAACTTTAGCCGACACTTATAAGCATCGCTAAAGGTTATAAAAAGTGCCGAAAAAAGTGAGTTTTTTCTGTAGTGGTACTAAGCTGAATTTATCACAAGTGGAATTAATAATTTTGGATATTAATCACCTATATATAAACTATTTTATGCATCGGTGATTTTACTTTGTATGGTATTTGATAATGCTTATTATATACTTATTTTTTATGTATATATGAATATTTAGGAATGAGTATATCATATATTACTAATCCTGACTTGTATGGACTTTGATACTTGCATGCACAAAATTCTGTTAAACAGAATGATCTTGAGTTGTATTCACATAACAAGCATGTAAGTGAATTGTATATCTAAATGATGGGCTTTGATACTTTGGACTAGCCAAGTTATTTATGTCTCTCTATGGGCCAAAAAGTGTGGTACTTGTTAATACCTCACCACATGCCAGAAATATGGTATTATTGATGCCCCACCACGGACCAAAATCATGGTACTATTGATGCTCCACCATAGACCGAAAACATAGTTGTGTTTGTCTAGAACTAAAAACCTATATATTATCAAAATCGATATAAGCTAAATTGAGATAATTATTTGATATGATTTATTACATTAAAAGAGGTGTATTTGTTATGTTCATTTTATGATTATGGTATTTTATGGCATGGAGTTTATATAAAATTATTTGACAGCCTTTCATCGGAAAACTCATGTCTATCTCTTGCATTTCTTTTCAGTCATAGAATACATAGTTTCAGATGGACTGGGTATGGAGTTCGAGCTTCAAAATTATTAGTTAGTTTATTTTCTAATATTAGTAAATATATGAAAATTTTGTAACTGAACAGGTTGGTTATTTGACCATAATGGTTTTATTTTAGTTGGATTTATTAACTACTAATTGTTGATTTAAATTTCTAAAATTATTTAAAAATTATTCATTTTAAGTCTTGCATGATCTTTGGAGCATCATTTTAGAGTTTATATGGCTGGATGGCTAACCTAGATGATGAGTTTGGAAAGTGACAAAATCTGAAACATTTTAAGTCTACGCGGTCCAAGGCTCCTCAACGCAAAATCCTCTAAGATCAGGGGTTGTGAGGTCCATCAATCAGTCATCGGAGCCCATATTTAACCCTTAAAATATTTATAATTTCCTGATCTCGTGCGCATTGAGACTTTAATCCGGACTGATATGGTGTGGCTGTAGTTGGCTGGACTCAACTTCGGGTTCCACAAGCGCCCAAGGAAGGGGCGCATGCGAGAGCAATATGGGGAAAAGGAGGCCGGTTAGGGCCTTGGCATGGCATTGAGACAGCCTGGTGCCATTATTCCTAAGTGCAAGTAAGAAGGAAAATAAGAAGATGAAGAAGAGAGGGGATGTATCGGTTGTAGGCCTAGGTGATGGCCGAGAAGTGAAAATTCTCGGCCATGGAATGAGGAACGGCGTCGTAGGATGGGTCCAGGAACGGCAAAGTGAGATGGGTTATGTGTGAAGGGCGTCATGATAGGGACGCTCTTGCCGTCCATAGCAGGGTCGTGCGAAAGAAAAGAAATAGAAGTTGAAAAAGAAGAGGAAGAGGACGTAAGCGATGGTTGTAGTTCCGGCGGGCGAAGCGGCAACATCCATCTGCCATCCTGAATGTGAGCGTAGAGAGAGAGGAGAGAGAAATGTAGAGAGAGAAGGATACAATCTTTATTCACTATTTCAAACAGTGCCATATTCCACCTTTTATAGTTGAAGGTAGCTATGTACAACTTATATAAAGCTCATATACAGGTAGCAACATAGCTCATATATATCTTATATACAACTAACATCCTCCCTCAAACTCAAGATGGTAGCGAAGATGCCAACTTGAGTTTGTTAACCAAATCATGATTACGCTCCGGTGGATGGGCCTTCATAAAAATATTAGCAAGTTGATCCGCAGAAGCAACATGTATCAATTGAAGAGTGCCTTGCTTGATATAATGCTGAATGAAATGACAATCTACATGGTACTCATATTATCACAATGAAGAGAAAAACTACTAGTTAAAGGAACACCCATGTCATGCAGTAGCCATCGAAGCCATAAGAACTCAGAGATAGTATTTGCCAGTGCACGATACTCAGCCTCTATATTGGAGCGAGAGAACCGTTTCCTTCTTGCTCTTCCAAGAGATAAGAGAAGAACCAAGCAAGAAATAATAGCCAGTGATAAAGCGACAATCTGTAGGGTCTCTAGCTCAATCAGCATCGGAATAGGCTTGAATATCCAAAGTAGAGTGGGCTGAAAAATAAAGGCCGTATAGAACAATGTACCCTTAATGTATTGGAGGATACATAGGATTGTTGCTTAGTATATAAAGCATGGTGCATGCATAAACTAACTAACTAGTGTGACTACATGAGAAATCAGAATGTATAACAATTAGATAGATGAGACTACCAAACAACTGCTGATACAAAGTCGCATCTATCAATGGTTCACCATCAGTGGAAAGAAGCTTAACATTCATTTCCAAAGGTCTATCCTCAGTCTTACTATCATCAATCTAGCACGAGACAACAACTCGGAAGCATATTTAGCTTGAAAAAGATAGTAGCCATCTGAACAGGATGTCACCTCAAAATTAAGAAAGTAGTTGAGGGATCCTCAATTCTTCATCTCAAACTGTTATCCAAGAAACTGCTGAAGTACATAAATCCTTGAGACGCCATTCCAGTAATAACCATATCATCCATATATAGCAAGAGAAGAACAACACCAGCCTTAGATCGGCAAAAAAATCGTGCATAACAATATGCACTAGGAGTGAAATCCTGCTGAGTCAAGATCGAGCTAAACTTGAAAAACCAAGCTCAAGAAGACTGCTTAAGGCCATAGAGCATCTTACGAAGATGGCAGACCTTCCCAGGCGGATGAACAAAACCTGAAGGAGGCTATAGATACACTTTCTCAGCTAAACCACCATTGAATAAAGTGTTCTTAACATCCGTCTGATACATCTTTTATCGCTTAATGACTGCAACTGTAAGTAAAGAACGAAAAGTGGTCAAACATGCTACTGAAGCGAAGATCTCCTCATAGTCAATACCATACTTTTGTGTGAATTCTCGAGCCACAAGACGAGCCTTACAGTGTTGCATTGAATCGTCAGCATAAGTCTTGATCTTATACATCTACTTGCATCCTACTACGGTCTTTTCAGGAGAAAAGTCAGTCAGATCTCATGTATGAGTATCATGAAGGGCTTAAAATTCATCAAACATGGCCTTTTGCCAAAGAAGATTGAAACTGGCCTCGTGATAATTGTGAGGCTCATAGAGGGTAGCAAGAGTATAAAAACAGTGGTAATCACTAAGATGAGATGGGTTGGATCTTACCCTACTAGAGCGGCGAAGGACAGTACGAAGGATAGGCTTGGATGATCCGGTTGTGATGATCGGATCAATGGACGATCCAGACCTAGGGGAGTCTGATGTTGAGAGATTACCTGATGAGCTCCCATCACCTGCAACAAAAAAGGAGCCTTGGAAGAGATCAACAGTGTGGTTATTGAAGATAGAAAAATACTGAGGAGCACTTGTGAAGAGCGAAAAGATGCTAGTAAACATTTTGTATTTCTAAAATTGAACATGTTGCAATATACGAAGTCGCTTGGCTATAGAATTATAACAACGATAACCTTTATGTTTGATACTATAACCAACAAAATAGTAGAGACGTGAGCGTGGTTTAAGTTTAGTATGCTTATGTAATTGAAGCAGCACAAAACAGACATAACCAAAAAATTTTAGAAAAGAATAATCTGGGACTTTCTTATAAAGAACTTCATATGGTGATTTATTTGAGATCATGGAAGAAGATACATGATTGATGGTATAAATTGTTGTAAGAGTAGCCTCTCCTCAGAAGGATTCAAGCAAGGCAGTAGAAAGGAGGGATCTGATAGTGTCCAAGATGTGCCGATGCTTTTGTTTGTCACAACCATTTTGCTGAGAGGTGTAAGGGCAATAACGATGGGATGTTGTTCTATCTTGTTTAAGTGCTTCAATGAATGAGGTATAGGTATATTCCATGGCGTTGTCACTATAAAAAAATTTTATTGGCCGACCAAACTGAGTTTTGACCATCTACTGAAAATAACAAAAAATTGTCAAACAACTCAGAGCGATCACGTAAAAGATAGAGCCATGTATATCGTAAGTAATCATCAATAAATACTACAAAATATTGTGATCCTCCTTTAATTGTAACAGGAGTAGATCCTCAAATATCAAAGTGTATCAAATCAAAAGGTACAGTAGACAAAGAAACACTCTTATTAAAAGATAATTTTAGAACAAGGTATGTATTAGGTAAGGAAAGGATAAAAGTAGAGACAAAACCTACGTGGCTAACGACCATATAAGAGCGGTTAGCAGTGTAAATAATGGAAACATGATTTAAGTTTGCTCTCTAGAGAACTAAGGTGGGATCAGAAGTCATGTGATTATAACAAGCGGAGTCCATAAACAAGAAAGAAGATTTACCTAAGATAGTAGAGAGGGCAGTGCGAGATAGAACCTGACGAACTATTGTTTCAAGATCAACGGTAGTAATGGATGAAGTGGGCATAGAAGAAGATGCAGAAACTGACGAACCAGTAGAAGCAACAGCCGCAATTCGGTGTAACAAGGCCGCATGAGCTTTTTGAGCTACTTTCTCCTCAGCCTGTTTTTTCCTGCAACCACTGAAACAGAAGCAGAGGGAATAAAGAGTGTGGGTAAAATACCAACTGATGTGGCCATAACCATATCAGTAGAGACACTTAAACGAGTAGCCTGACGAGTCTTCTTAGAGATAAGCTCAGTAAGGGCTACCTCAACAGTCGGTCGAGGAGATAAATAAAGTAAAGAAGCCTTAATGTTCTCAAATTCATCCCAAATGCCCATCATAAACTGAATAAATCGCTGATGATCACTATATTCCTGAATTTTTTTGGCAGAGTCCTAACTTATAAAATTAAGATCAACATGGGAAAGCTGATTCCAAAGACTACTAATCTGTGAATAAAAGTCAAGAATAGATTGACCAGATGTCAGACGCAACTGATGAATCCTAAACTCTAATTGAAACTGAAAAGTAAAGTCACTTGAACAATTATAATGATTTACAAAAAATTCCTATGCAAGTTTGGGATTTTGAAATTTTGGAAGAATAGTCTAAATAGAGGCAACAGATATATTAATAAACCAAGATAAAATCTTACAGTATACACTATTCCACTCTTCCTGCCGTCCTTCAAAATCAACATCGGACCCTATAGAAGTCTGTTTAACTTGCACTCAATGAGAAAAATAAATATCTAATGGAACCTTAATCTCATTTACAACAACTTTAAGTATAACATTATTTGACAATGTCATAATTAAAGTTTCAAGCAAAACTTTTCTTTTTGAAAAAAAAAAATCCTCAGTATTCCTTGGATACCTAGTCTCACTGGATTTTCTTTTGTCAGAAATGGATGGGATGTCACGTCACCTGTATGAGAAGTGCGTGGGAACAGCCTGGGAATTGATGGTCTCGAGGAGGGGCTAAGCTTGGTAGTGGTCTCAGTGGTCACGTCTACTACATACTGGAGAGAGAGAAGGGGTGGGAAGGAGAAGAAGAATCAGCCATCGGATGCTCGGTTGAAGCTCGTCGGTGCGGGCCCCTGCAAGCCCTCCTCCCTAGATCCCTCCACCGTGGACCTGCTGGGCACTCACCCCTGCATTGGAGGAGATCATCGAGGAGATCGAGAGAGAGGCGACACGAACGAGGCAGCGGGACGGAGACGTGCGATGCTGCAAGCTCCACAGGCTGCTGAAACCAGAAGAAGAGCCTAGTCAAATTGAGGTAGCCATAGGTCGCCGGGATCGGGCCGGAGAAGGAGTTGGCCGTGAGGTTGAGATGCTGCAAGCTCCACAGGCTGCTCAAACCCTCGGGGACTTCGCCGAAAAATGAGTTCTCGGCAAGAGAGACCGCCGGAATGGGGCCGGACAATTTGTTGGACCGGAGCTGGAGAAAAAGCTCGGGACCTACGGCGAGCTCGGGATCTTTGGAATAGTTGGAGAGCTCTGCGGGGATCTCGCCGGAGATGTGATTGCCGGAGAGAGAGAGGACTTGGAGGTATGCGAGGGTAAAAGAGCACGGGATTGGAGCTTTTGGGTTTGAAGCTTTTTCGAGAGGGAGAGGGCGAGAGAGATGGCTCGCACCAAGCAAACTGCTCGCAAGTCTACTGGTGGGAAGGCTCCTAGGAAGTAGCTTGCCACCAAGGCTGCTCGCAAATCTGCCCCCACACCTGGTGGAGTGAAGAAGCCACACAGGTTCTGGCCAGGGACAGTGGCGCTGCGAGAGATCCGCATGTACCAGAAGAGCACGAGAAAGAGCACGTGGTGGCAAGGAGCATTAGGGCTCATCGAAAGAGATTGGGAGAACAGCAGCTTTGTCCCCCGTTCTCTGTCTCAAATAGAAACAAGGGACCGAAAGAAGAGGTCGACGAAGCCGGCGGAGGTGTTTGTCAGGTGAGCCTGCAATATCCTAAGGAACGGAAGCCGGAAGAGCTGATAGGAGAGGCGGCAGGGGAGTATCTTGTCGTCAGCAATGGACGGTCGTTGCCGGAAGAGATGAGAGGTGGAGGTGGGGGAAGCAGGACGAGGGCGGCTCCGGGACTTCGGAGACTATTGGCAGCGAGGAGGGGTCTCGTCTCGTTAGGCTAGAGGAGCTCCCATACCAGGTGGGACTCTGATACCATGCGAGCGTAGAGAGAGAATAGAGAGAAACGTAGAGAGAGAAGGATACGATTTTTTTCACTATTTCAAACAGTGCCATAGCCCATTTTTTATAGTCGGAGATGGCTACACATAACTCATATACAGCTTATATATACAGCTTATATGCAACTAGTAATATAGTACATATACAGCTAGCAATACAACTAACACCAAAGCAGAAAAACAAGTGTTTCTCAAGTGAAATAGGAAAGAGAAGGAGGAGGAGAAGAAAAACGCTTTCGAGTCACCCATCATCATCTAGTCATACAAAGAAGAAGAAGAAGAAGAAGAAGAACATGGGAGGAGCAAGGAGAGGGCGGGCTGGTGGACGGTCGTGATGGGAGAACAAGACAACGAGAGGGCACTAGGAGAGAGATGAGAAGGAGAAGGGGAAAGGCGGTGGAGGGCGGAGGCGTGGCGTGCGAAGGAAGAAGACACTTGCATGGGAAAAACCGGGCATGCTTTACAAGCGTGCCCTCATATGGTTTGGGCCTTGGCCGTATTCGAGCCAGGATATCATAGGTTGGCTTGGAGTTATCTTAGTAAAATGAATTCTTTGAACAATGTCCTTCCATGATCCACTCGACATGAAAATACCTCCATCATCTTTTGTACAGGAGGTATTTGTTTTCATTTCTCAGGTTTTCAACCTCATGTCCTCCGAAGTCCTTGGGCCGACATACTTGTTGCCAACTAACTAAGCAGGTCCCACCTTTGCACGGCTTGTTTCCTTGCCACAGAAGGTTCCTTCTCCTCCTATCAATTTTTTAGTGACCTTGGCTGGAAAAACTAATGAGGACATCTAGTATGTGGGTATGGCACTAAGGACAGCATTTACCAGAGCAACTCTACCTCCGATTGTTAGAATCTTCCCCTTCCACGCTGCTAACTTCTTGTCTATCCTTTCTATCAAGAATCCCCATTCCGCTTGTTTGAAGTACCTGTGGTGAAGGGGAAAGGTGAGATACTTTGATTGGGAGTTCAGCCACAGAATAACCCCATAACCTGGCAAACCAGCTGCTTGATTGGCTATCAATTCTTGTGTCAATCATCAATGATTGTTTAACTTATCTTTAGACATGATAGTAGTTCGAAGGCACAGATTAGGAACTTCAGATTTGCAGCATGGCTTCTGTTTGCATGGTAAAATATGAGTGTATCATCTGCGAACTGTCGACCGTGTATGTTTGCAATGGTTACCTATATGATCCAATGCCAGCAATTAGTGTAGAAGTTCTGAAGAAGATAGAAGTAGAAGGAAAAGATCTGATGGTAATTTTTATTCTCCTCTCACAGTCTGATCATCTCCTTACATTTATATAGGCTTCTTACAGGAGTAATAGAGCCGAGCTGTTTTACTAACAGCCTGTAACGGAATCTGTTTGAGAGTTGTTACAATACCAGAACTCCGTTATGTTTGTTTAGAGACATGTGGGCGTTTCAGACATGAAACGTATTGGTATGCTGTTCCGGTGAGTATGCTGTGATGGAGAGTGTAGAAGCCGGTGTGATGCACCCAGGGATGTGTGCATTAATACCCCCCCCCCCTCAAGCTGAGAGTGCGGAAAGGACTCTGAGCTTGGAACGTAATAGAGAGTGCCTGGTGATGGGAAGGGCTTTTGTAAAGATGTCTGCAGGTTGATCCTGAGTGGAGATATGAGCAAGACAAATTTCTTTGGTCTGAACCTTCTCTCGCACGAAGTGATAGTCAACCTCGATATGTTTGGTGCGAGCATGGAAGACTGGGTTCGTTGCCAGGGTGAGAGCTGAGATATTATCACAGCTGAGAGCAGTCGGTGTGGGAACAGAGATCCTGAAATCATGTAACAGGCGACGAAGCCATATTATCTCAGTTGCTGTGGTAGCAAGGGCTCGATATTCAGCTTCAGTAGATGATTTGGCCACTGTGGGTTATTTCTTAGCATGCCATGAAATGAGATTTGAACCAAGAAAGATGCAGAATCCAGTGGTGGATCGACGATCTGAGGTGTCTCCTGCCCAATCTGAGTCGGAGAAAGCAGAGAGGACTAGGGAGCTTGGTTCGTAGTGTAGAGAGTAATCCAGTGTGCCCTTGACATATCGGAGAATCCTTTTCAGCATGTGGAAGTGAACTTGGAGGGGACGATGCATGAATTGGCAGATGAAATTTACTGCAAATGATATGTCTGGTCTGGTGATTGTAAGGTATTGAAGTGATCCTGCTAGGCTTCTGAATTACTCTGGATCTGAAAAGGCTTCAGACTCTTTGGTGAGTTGTGATTTGGTGGGCAGTGGTGAAAGCACCGGTTTGCAATCTGACATGCCAGCCCTTTGCAGGAGATTGTGAGCATATTTAGTCTGGTTGAGAGCTACTCCAGACTGTGAGTAATTGGCTTGAATTCCTAAGAAGTAGGAAAGAGTGCCAAGGTCTTTGAGTTTAAACCGACTTTGGAGCTGTAAGATAAGCTTGTGAATAGCAGCAGTATCAGTCCCTGTGATGAGGATGTCATCCACATATACTAGAACATAGATGGCATCTTCTTGTTGATGGGAAATTAGGAGCGAGGGGTCAGCGGTACTAAACTGAAAACCCAGTTGGAGGAGAAAGGAGGTAAAGGTTGCAAACCACTGCCGAGGGGCTTGTTTCAGCCCGTAGATCGCCTTCTTGAGTTTGCATACATGATCACTGCGTAGGGAATCTACAAATCCCCTAGGTTGCTCCATATAGACATTTTCTTCCAATTTGCCATGCAGAAATGCATTAGACACATCAAGTTGCTGTATTGACCAATTGTGTGTTAATGCCAAAACGATTAGAACTCTAATGGTTGGAAATTTTGCCACCGGACTGAAGGTTTCAAGGTAATCAATACCATATTGTTGTTTGAACCCTTGAGCTACTAGTCGTGCTTTATGTCTTGCGATAGAGCCATCAGAGTTGTATTTGAGGCGATATGTCCATTTGCATCCAAGAATAAGTTGATCCGGGGTTCTGGGTACTAGTTCCCATGTATCTTGCTCAATCAATGCATTGAACTCTTGTGACATGGCAGCCCTCCAGTGGGAATCTGTGTTTGCAGAACTAAAGCATGTAGGTTCTGTATTGGTGACTGAACTGAGCAGGGAAGTGATCCGTTTGGGCTTTAAGGAACCAGTTTGGAGTCGGGTTATCATATGGTGACGTCGTTGCGGAAGAGCAGGCAAAGTTGGCGCAGGTGAAGGTCTGGCAGGTGATGGTGGCGAAGAGATAGGAGGAGTGGGCAGCGGAGGAGAGCTGGAGGAAGTATGTGGTGTAGAGTCTGTTGCTGGTTTGATGGTGTGGGATGTTGCTGAGGAAAGGTTGGAGGAAAGAATTGAAGCAGGAACTAGAAGGGGAGGAGGTAATGCGACAGATGGGAGAGGAGATGAATGCACTGTGTGAGAAAATGGAAAAAGAGTCTCATGAAATGTAACATGACGAGAGATGATTATTTTGCCAGTTTTTGAATTGTAGCATCTGTATGCTTTGTGTTGAGGGGAGTAACCGAAGAAAATACAGGGCGTGGATCGTGGAGAGAGTTTGTTGCTTGTGTGTGGCCGAAGCCAGGGAAAGCATTGGCAGCCGAATGGTCTAAGAAAGTTGTAATCAGGTAGTTTATGAAATAACAGCTCATAGGGAGATTTATGCTTGAGTAAGGGGGTTGGTAGGCGATTGATCAGAAAAACGGCAGTTAGCAGTGCATCTACCCAAAATTTGGTGGGAACGGAGGAATGAAGGAGGAGGCTTCTGACCATCTCCAGTATATGGCGATGTTTCCTTTCAGCAACCCCGTTCTGTTCAGGGGTGTAGGGTGATGACATCTGGTGGATGATGCCAGAGGAGATAAGGAGCTGCTGAAATTGTTTGTTGAAGAATTCACCTCCACCATCAGATCTGAGAACTTTGATGGAGGTAGTAAATTGATTTTCAACAAAAGACTTAAAGTGTACAAAGCAAGAAAATACATCTGATTTAGACACCAAAGGATAGACCCAGCTGAAGCGGGAGAAATCATCTACAAACAGTACATAGTAACGAAAACCAATGCTAGAGGATGGGGAGGTAGGACCCCAGACATCCGAGTGTATTAACTCTAGAGGTCGAGTTGAGGAGATGCCAGCATATTGAAATGGTAGTTTGTGACTTTTCGCCATGCAGCAAGATGAACAAGCAGCAGTAGACTTGATAAATCCTCGAAGTGGAGTGCGTTTGGCAATTTGGGAGATAATTGATACCGCCGGATGACCGAGACGACTGTGCCATGAGATAGAGGAGGGAAGTGTTGAGAGAAATGCTGTGGACGAAGATGTTGGTGGTGTATGACATTGTTCGAAGGTGAATGGAATTTTATATAAACCTTCAGTGCAGCGGCCCTGAAAGAGAATCCGATTGGTGTTTCTTGTCCTTGATGGTACAGCCAGTGGAGTCAAAGATAAGAACACAATTGTTATCAAATGCTAACTTGTGAATGGATAGCAAATTATGAGAAATGTGTGGCACATGAAGAATTTGAGAGAGATGAAATGTGTGAGTTGGAGTAGGGAGAATACCAGTACCAGAATGGCGGATGGGAGTTGAGGCACCATTGCCCACAGTGACCTGCTCAGTACCAGAAAATTGTGCCGGTTGATGTAGGTTGGATAGGTCTGGTGTTAAATGAGCTGTTGCACCACTGTCCATAATCCATTCTCCTGAGGATGAAGTAGAAGAAGGTGTTATGAAGAAGGCCTGATGTCCAGTTGGCTGTGAATTCTTACTGGGGTAATTGATATCCATTCGATACCAGCAGTGAAACGCGGAGTGACCCCGCTTACCGCATATTTGGCATTCAATGGAGGACTTGCCTTCTCTGATGCGTCCTTGGTTCATCCATGACCCAGATCTTTGAGGTAGTCTGGCGCGACCTCCTCCTCTGAGCATAGTGGGAAATCGACCACTGCGGCCTCTTCCATGAATTGCAGAGAGAGCAAGGGTGGGTGCAGATATTGTCTCATGTTTCTCCTTATTGCTTAGAATGATTTCTTCACTGCAGAGGAGGGCATACAGTTCATCTAGAGTGATTTGAGAGGGACGTGTCCGGATTGCAGTTGCAAACGAATCATAAGATGGCGGAAGCCCATTGAGAACATGAAGAATGATGTCTTCTGGATCTATCTTCGATCCGGCAGCAGTCAGTGCATCAACCTTAGTTCGGATGTCATTTAAGTATTGAGACATTGAGAGATCTAATTTCCTGACGTTGTGGAGCTCATTTTTGAGTTGGATGATATGGGAACGTGTGGCAGAATTCAATCTGCAGTCGAGCACAGCCCAGATTTGATAACAATTATCCAGATTGATGACATATGGAAGAATAGAAGGGGAAATAATGGAGTTCAGTGCAGTGGCAAGAAATTGATCTGTGAGAATCCATGTGTCATATGTTGAAGAATTTGGAGTTTGTGTGGAGGAACCATCAAGAAAACCGAAAAAACCAGCTGCTTTAAAGATTCTTGTGACTTGAGATCTCCATGTGAGAAAGTTATCTGATGCAAGAGGAGTTGGTACCAGGGATCGAATTTGATTGAGAAGAAACTTCAGCTTGGGTGGGATTACTTGATCATCCCGAGTATGAGTACCTTCAGCAATGCCTCAGCATTAACAGATCCTGGTGAAATCATGGGTAATCTGACTTCCAGATTAATTGACTGGGCTGACATTGGCAATTATGAGGCTCCCATCAGGAAAAGAGGTTTGAGAGATAGAGATGGATCTTCCGCTCTGATACCATGTAGAAGTTCTGAAGAAGATAGAAGTAGAAGGAAAAGATCTGATGGTAATTTTTATTCTCCTCTCACAGTCTGATCATCTCCTTACATTTATATAGGCTTCTTACAGGAGTAATAGAGCCGAGCTGTTTTACTAACAGCCTGTAACGGAATCTGTTTGAGAGTTGTTACAATACCAGAACTCCGTTATGTTTGTTTAGAGACATGTGGGCGTTTCAGACATGAAACGTATTGGTATGCTGTTCCGGTGAGTATGCTGTGATGGAGAGTGTAGAAGCCGGTGTGATGCACCCAGGGATGTGTGCATTAATAATTAGATTACTTGCTGCTGCTAGTTTAAGCTTTTCCAGTACATTCGTGGCCATGATGCAAAGCATGGGAGAGATTGGATCTCCTTGTTTTAGCCCCCTTATTGCCATGATCCTGTAATACTCCCCTCCCCACCCCCACCCACCAAAAAAAAAAGGGCCCATGGGCCGGCCCGGAGGGGCCAGTCCTAACCCGACCCGGACTAGCCCCACTTGTGGGCATGTGGGCCGGCCCGAATTGGCCAGGCCCGAAGTGGACTCGTGCTCGGCATGTGGGGAAAAACGGGAAAGAAGACACTGGCTGGGAGTCTTCTTCCTCCCCTGAATCCGGCTGAGTCGGGGACTTCCATGGGGTGATCCAAGTTCGATTCGAACTCTAGGATTGCGCCTATATAAGTCTCCTTCTCCTCCTTAGATTTTCACAACATGAATTGTCGGGAATTGCCGCTGATTTCGAGTTGCTTCTCTGAGTCTTCTCCTTGGGTTTTCGCCGGAGAAGACGTCGGATCACCTCGCCAGACCTAAGTACATGCCATGCATTTTCTTCTCCTTTTTTTTTCTGGTCTAGCCACCCTATTACTTGGGGTTTAAACTAGCAAATGGCCAGAGAAATTGTCCGAAATAGGGGAGCCCTGTTTCGGTCTCTTCTCCCGTGCTCCCCTTCGTCGGCCGCCATATTTGGACCAAGCCTTATGTGAGACACGGGGCTGAAGTCGGCAGCCCTCGCCGACTTCAGCCCCGATTCATTTGGGGAAGGAGCCGGAACAGAGGATCGCGTGGCCAATCCTCTCCGGCTCCTCCGGAGGGGCAAACAAGGCAAGGGCGCCGCGAGATTCCCGCGGCGCCCCTCCTAGTCCATCCACGGCCGATTCACGGCCGTGAATCGGCCGTGGATCTCGCTTGACCGCCGCGATCTTCGCGGCGGAGAACCGTTACGATGGGGCTATAAAGCCCCATCTACTCCTTCCCCTAGGGCATCCCGAGCTCCTCCTCCTCCTCCTCTTCTTCCTTCCCTCCTCCTCTTCTCCGACCGGTGTACCCTCCCGACCGAGCGCCGCCCGGATCCTCCTCGCGGCCACCCCCTATTCTGAGACCCATCTCCTTGGGTTCAAGCGTCGCCGCCGCCGCCTGACACTGGACCGAGCCTCCCCCGGCCGAGATCCGCCACTCCCGTCGACTGCCGGTAAGCCCTCTTCCCTTAGTGCTCTCCGATCTTAGCCGATGCATGCCTTCCTCCCTTGGTTTTGGCCCCATGAACCGAGACCATTCTCGGTTGCTTCTTCACGCCGGGAGCCGCAGCGGCCGCCGGCCGCCACCGTGATCGGCTGGCCGTCGATCGGGCGACGGCCCCCAGCCACCTAGGCCGGCCCTTTCCCCTCTCCCCTCTTCCTTCTCTTGCTATCCAACTCCCCTGTCCATGGGGAGTTTGGGGAAGATGAAGGCCCATCGTGGGCCGAACTGGGCCAACTTGGGCCTGGTTCACTAGGGGCCCAACTTGGGCCCAGTTCAATAGTGTTGGGCCCAGATGGGCCATAATCTTTTGTGGGCCCAATTTGGGCCCAGTTCAGCCTAGTTTGGGCCCTATTTGGGTCGTACCCTTTTATGGGCCCAATCCAAATCCGAAACCCAGTCCAAACCCGAAACCCGTTTCGAACCCGAACCTGAACCCGAAACCCAATAGTATTATTTTTGATTTTTTTTGCTTAGCTCTGAAATTAACAAAGAAATTAATTAAATGTTAACAGGTGAACCTGATCCGCCTACCTGAAGTAGGAATTAAGCGGGAAGATGTAAGTAACTTAATGCTTCAAAGTGCATTTTTCTAAATTATTCGGTAAAATAATTATTGCTGGATTAAATTTTGAAATATGTTTTGTATTTAGTAAAATGGGTCTGGCATGTTAAGTTTTATTTGAAAATCATATTATATGCTCTGAATCTGTGAAATATGACTGTACAGTTTATGAAATCTATTTTTATATATATGTATTCTCAGCATGGCTATGATCTGTTCTGTTCTGGCCCCGCCAATGGGGATTATACGTTGGACCTGTCGATTTGTAATCTGTGAGGAACCGGTTTCGACACTGCACCACCGGTGATTAGAATAGTGGTTTCTGGACACCGTTTCCACCGGTGACTGACAATAGTGGTTTCTGGCACTCTGTGCAACCCATGCCACTGGGTTACGTGGCCGTAGCCTATCATGTTGAGATTATGATATCAGAGTTTTATAAAAACAAAAATGATATTATTTGTGATTTGTTTCAAACATTATCCTGTATTTTGATCTGATATGCTCTGACCCCACTCTGGGGTATTTTGTTGCTTACTGGGCTAGTGTAGCTCATTATTCTGTTTTCTCCATTTTTCAGATCCAGAGGCTTGATCGCACGGGATTGGGGAGTGCGTTAGAGTTTCCGATGATTTTTCAGTTATTGGCATTTTAGTTAGTTTAGTTTGGACATTTGAATTATGTTGGCATATGTTATTTTGGAATTTTGTAAGACCGCTTTTGAACAATTTAAATAATTATGTTATCTTTGAAAAGCTGTATCTGCTTTGATATGATCTGCTGCCTTGCGCGCCCGTGCGGCCCGCCGTGCGGGCGTGCGGCGTCTGCCGCGCCTCGGGCTCGGGGAAGAGCCCCCACTAACCAAACGGGCGAGGCATCGCATAACTCAGGGCCCCAGGGTCAATCAACTCCAGAAGCTGCTGCCGGAAATCAAACTCGGGTGCTCGAACTGATCGAGGAGGTCATCGGGTTAGTACGCCAACAGAGGCAACAACCTCAGCAACCAGTCCAGCAGGATGTTGCTCCTCCTGAGCAAAGAAGGAGTATAGCAGAATTCAAGAGAATGGCACCTTCGGCTTTTAAAGGCACCACTAGTCCTCAAGAGGCCGAAACCTGGATAAATGAAATGAAGAAAGCCTTCAGGGCAATGGAGTGCACCGATGAAGAGAAGGTCAGATTTGCCACCTATATGCTTCAGGACCGAGCTCATCATTGGTGGATGTCTGTGGAGCGCACATTGGCACCCGAGCAGGAGGCGCTTACCTGGCAGAGATTCCGCACAGCATTCTACTCCAAGTATTTTCCATCCAGTTGCCTGAGGGAGCTAGAGAGGGAATTTCTCAATCTGAATCAAGGAACTATGACTGTAGATGAGTATGAGGCAGAGTTTGACAGGCTATCTCGGTTTGCTCCCACCCTCGTCATGGATGCAGAGTCCCGGATGAGGAGATTTGAAGAAGGATTGAAGCCTCACTTACGTCGGAGTTTGGCTGCAATACACTCGACAAACTATGATGATCTGGTAGACAGGGCTAAGAATCTGGAAATTGTCTGGAAAGAAACCTATGATGCCAAAGATAAGAAACAAAAGAAGAGAAGCAGAGATTATGATGCTCGCAGTGGACAAAATTCTAGCAAGACTGCAAAATCACATAACCAATCTTGGCAATCAGGGAAGCAAGGATTTGATGGAAAGACTATTCAGCAAGAGAAGCATAAGTGTGATGCATGTGGTGGTATGCATAAGACTGAACACTGTAGACGATTATCTGGTGCTTGTTTCAGATGCGGCCAACAGGGTCATAAGGTAGCTGAGTGTCCTCAACAGGACCTTCGATCAGTTCAGAGGCCTCAAACTTCAAGAAACCAGCAAGTGCAAGCTTCTCCTGCTCCGGCTCAGTCAGCTCAGCCTTCTTCTCCTAAGCAGCAGAAAGGGGGGAGACTGCGCACACAGGGTCGTATTTATGCACTGACTCAGCAGGATGCTCAGGCATCCAACACGGTGGTGTCAGGTACATTGTCAGTGCTTCTGTTTACGCTCATACACTATTTGATTCTGGTGCTACGCATTTCTTTGTGTCATCTACATTTGTGCAAAAACATGACCTGCCTTATGTGCAATTAGAGTATGATCTGCATGTTAGCACTCCTGCCGGGAGCGGGATGATTGGTAACCAGGTCTGCAAGACTTGTCCGATTCAGATAGTAGGTAGAGACTTGCCTGCTGATTTGATAGTTTTAGATATGCATGACTTTGACATAATCCTCGGTATGGACTGGTTAGCATCACAATTTGCCACCATTAATTGCCATGAGAAACGGGTAAACTTTCAGATCCCCGGAGATACCGAATTCAGCTTCGTAGGGAGTGGTGCTTATACCTCCCCTCGAGTTGTCTCCGCTATGCAAATTAAGCGGCTGCTTAGAAAGGGGAGTATGGCGTATATTGCCACAGTGGTTGATACCAGACAATCAGATCAAAGATTGGAAGATATTCGAGTAGTGAATGAATACCCTGATGTCTTTCCGGAAGACCTTCCTGGCTTGCCACCAGATAGAGAAATTGAATTTGCAATTGATTTAATTCCTGGTACCACACCAATTTCTAAGACCCCCTATAGAATGGCTCCAGCTGAAATGAAGGAATTAAAGGAGCAGTTGCAGGATCTTCTTGATAAGGGTTTCATCAGACCTAGTGTTTCACCTTGGGGAGCTCCAGTCTTATTTGTAAAGAAGAAGGATGGTAGTATGAGATTATGTATTGATTATCGAGAGATAAATAAAGCAACAATAAAGAACAAGTATCCTCTACCAAGAATTGATGACTTATTTGATCAGTTAAAGGGTGCTCAGATATTCTCTAAAATTGATCTTCGTTCTGGGCACCATCAATTAAAGATAAGGACTGAAGATGTGCCTAAAACTGCTTTTCGTACTCGTTATGGGCACTATGAATTTTTGGTCATGCCTTTTGGACTGACAAATGCCCCTGCAGCTTTTATGGATCTGATGAACAGGGTGTTCAGACCCTTTCTGGATAAATTTGTAGTAGTCTTTATTGATGATATCTTGATCTATTCTGGGAGCCAGGCCGAGCACGAGCAACATTTGAGGTTAGTACTGGAAACCCTAAGACAAGAGCAGTTGTATGGTAAGTTGAAGAAAAGTGAATTCTGGCTAGACAGTGTGATGTTCCTAGGGCATGTAATATCTAAAGAGGGTATCTATGTGGATCCAAAGAAGATCGAGGCAGTGGTCAACTGGAGCAGACCCAATAGTGTTACTGAGATTCGCAGCTTCTTGGGCCTAGCAGGATATTATAGATGATTTGTTGAGGACTTTTCCTCTATTGCTGCATCTTTGACTCAACTAACTCGTAAAGGAGTTAAGTTTGAGTGGTCAGATAAATGTGAACAGAGCTTCCAGGAGCTTAAGCAACGTTTGGTGTCCGCTCCCATCCTTACCCTTCCCTCTAGTGGCGAAGGTTATACCATCTACAGTGATGCCTCAAAGAAAGGATTGGGTTGTGTACTGATGCAGAATGATAAGGTTATTGCATATGCTTCCCGACAATTAAAGTCATATGAGGAGAACTACCCCGTTCATGATCTGGAACTTGCTGCTGTTGTGTTTGCATTAAAAATTTGGAGACATTATTTATATGGTGAATCTTGTAAGGTGTACACTGATCACAAAAGTTTGAAATACCTTTTTACCCAGAAGGAACTAAACATGAGACAGAGAAGATGGTTAGAGTTACTGAAGGATTATGATTTGTCTATTCATTACCATCCGGGAAAAGCTAATATGGTAGCAGATGCACTGAGCAGAAAATCCACTGGTAGTATTGCTGCCTTACTCACCTCTCAGAGGAAAATTCTGGAAGATCTGAGGAGAGCAGAAATTGAGGTATGTTGGTATGACTCTGATGCACAATTGGCAAACTTACGTGTCCAACCTACCTTGATAGAGAGGATCAGGATTGCTCAAGCAGATGACCCTCAGTTGCAAAAGCTTAGAAGTGATATTGAATCAGGTTCTCAATCAGAATTCAGACTTCATGAGGATGGATCATTGAGATACAGGAACAGAATGTGTATTCCAAATGACTCCGATTTAAAGAATAAAATTATGAAGGAAGCTCATAATACTGGATATACAGTGCATCCTGGGGGTACTAAGATGTATAAGGATTTGAAAGGCACATTTTGGTGGAATAATATGAAGAGAGAAATTGCACAATTTGTGGCTCGGTGTTTGACGTGTCAGCAAGTTAAAGCAGAGCATCAAAGACCGGCAGGGTTGTTGCAGCCCCTACCACTTCCTGAATGGAAGTGGGAACACATCACTATGGACTTCGTCTCCGGGTTGCCTCGCACTCTTAAAGGTTATGATGCTATATGGGTGATTGTGGACAGATTGACAAAGTCGGCACACTTTTTGGCATTCAAAGTAGGAATGACCTTGGAAAAGTTTGCAGAGCTCTACATTGAACAAATAGTGAGGTTGCATGGAGTACCCATATCCATTGTTTCCGATAGGGACTCGCGGTTTGTATCTCACTTTTGGAGTAGTTTGCATAAAGCCTTGGGGACCACTCTGAGCTTCAGCACAGCTTTCCACCCTCAGACTGATGGCCAATCAGAAAGAACCATTCAAACCTTGGAAGATATGCTAAGAGCTTGTGTAATGGATATGAAAGGTTCTTGGGACCGTCACTTGCCTTTGGTTGAGTTTGCATATAATAACAGTTACCAGGCAAGTATTCAAATGGCACCTTATGAGGCTCTATATGGAAGAAAGTGTAGATCACCTATCTGTTGGGATGATGTTGGTGAAAGAAAAATTATGGGCCCCGAGATTGTGCAACAAACAGTAGAGAAGATCCAGCTGATCAGGGAACGCCTCCGAATAGCTCAGAGCAGACAGAAAAGTTATGCAGATAATAGAAGAAGGGAATTGGAATTTCAGGTCGGAGATCATGTGTTTCTGAAAGTGTCTCCTACTAAAGGGGTGATGCGATTTGGAATACGCGGAAAACTTAGTCCACGCTATGTCGGCCCCTTTGAGATTCTGGAAAGAGTAGGAGCAGTGGCTTACAAATTGGCACTTCCACCTTCACTGTCTGGAGTTCACAATGTTTTTCATATTTCCATGCTAAGAAAGTATATTCCAGATATGAGCCATGTGGTAGAAGTGGCTCCCTTGCAGCTTAGAGAAGATTTGACATATCCTGAGCAGCCTGTACGTGTGGTTGATAGAAAAGAGCAAGTGTTGAGGAGGCGCACGATTCCTTATGTTAAGATCCAGTGGAGCAATCACTCAGAACGAGAGGCCACGTGGGAGCTGGAGGACGAGATGAAGGAAAAATATCCGGACCTTTTTGCAAGCTAAGGTATTTTAAATTTCGAGGACGAAATTTTTTTTTAGGGGGGAAGAATGTGAGACACGGGGCTGAAGTCGGCAGCCCTCGCCGACTTCAGCCCCGATTCATTTGGGGAAGGAGCCGGAACAGAGGATCGCATGGGCGATCCTCTCCGGCTCCTCCGGAGGGGCAAACAAGGCAAGGGCGCCGCGAGATTCCCGCGGCGCCCCTCCTAGTCCATCCACGGCCGATTCACGGCCGTGAATCGGCCGTGGATCTCGCTTGACCGCCGCGATCTTCACGGCGGAGAACCGTTACGATGGGGCTATAAAGCCCCATCTACTCCTTCCCCTAGGGCATCCCGAGCTCCTCCTCCTCCTCCTCTTCTTCCTTCCCTCCTCCTCTTCTCCGACCGGTGTACCCTCCCGACCGAGCGCCGCCCGGATCCTCCTCACGGCCACCCCCTATTCTGAGACCCATCTCCTTGGGTTCAAGCGTCGCCGCCGCCGCCTGACACCGGACCGAGCCTCCCCCGGCCGAGATCCGCCACTCCCGTCGACTGCCGGTAAGCCCTCTTCCCTTAGTGCTCTCCGATCTTAGCCGATGCATGCCTTCCTCCCTTGGTTTTGGCCCCATGAACCGAGACCATTCTCGGTTGCTTCTTCACGCCAGGAGCCGCAGCGGCCGCCGGCCGCCACCGTGATCGGCTGGCCGTCGATCGGGCGACGGCCCCCAGCCACCTAGGCCGGCCCTTTCCCCTCTCCCCTCTTCCTTCTCTTGCTATCCAACTCCCCTGTCCATGGGGAGTTTGGGGAAGATGAAGGCCCATCGTGGGCCGAACTGGGCCAACTTGGGCCTGATTCACTAGGGGCCCAACTTGGGCCCAGTTCAATAGTGTTGGGCCCAGATGGGCCATAATCTTTTGTGGGCCCAATTTGGGCCCAGTTCAGCCTAGTTTGGGCCCTATTTGGGTCGTACCCTTTTATGGGCCCAATCCAAATCCGAAACCCAGTCCAAACCCGAAACCCATTTCGAACCCGAACCTGAACCCGAAACCCAATAGTATTATTTTTGATTTTTTTTGCTTAGCTCTGAAATTAACAAAGAAATTAATTAAATGTTAACAGGTGAACCTGATCCGCCTACCTGAAGTAGGAATTAAGCGGGAAGATGTAAGTAACTTAATGCTTCAAAGTGCATTTTTCTAAATTATTCGGTAAAATAATTATTGCTGGATTAAATTTTGAAATATGTTTTGTATTTAGTAAAATGGGTCTGGCATGTTAAGTTTTATTTGAAAATCATATTATATGCTCTGAAATCCGTGAAATATGACTGTACAGTTTATGAAATCTATTTTTATATATATGTATTCTCAGCATGGCTATAATTTGTTCTGTTCTGGCCCCGCCAATGGGGATTATACGTTCGACCTGTCGACTTGTAATCTGTGAGGAACCGGTTTCGACACCGCACCACCGGTGATTAGAATAGTGGTTTCTGGACACCGTTTCCACCGGTGACTAACAATAGTGGTTTCTGGCACTCTGTGCAACCCATGCCACTGGGTTACGTGGCCGTAGCCTATCATGTTGAGATTATGATATCAGAGTTTTATAAAAACAAAAATGATATTATTTGTGATTTGTTTCAAACATTATCCTGTATTTTGATCTGATATGCTCTGACCCCACTCTGGGGTATTTTGTTGCTTACTGGGCTTGATCGCACGGGATTGGGGAGTGCGTTAGAGTTTCCGATGATTCTTTAGTTATTGGCATTTTAGTTAGTTTAGTTTGGACATTTGAATTATGTTGGCATATGTTATTTTGGAATTTTGTAAGACCGCTTTTGAACAATTTAAATAATTATGTTATCTTTGAAAAGCTGTATCTGCTTTGATATGATCTGCTGCCTTGCGCGTCCGTGCGGCCCGCCGTGCGGGCGTGCGGCGTCTGCCGCGCCTCGGGCTCGGGGCGTGACACCTTACCACCATTGGGGAGCCCTGAGATTATGTAGTGGTGGGTTGGAGAGAACAACCACTATCTTGGCCGAGATGGGAGGATCTCTTTTTTTATTTTTTTGTTGTTCTTTCTTTCTTTTGTCCTTGCTTTTCTTGGCCACCACCGCCGACAAGGATCATCGCTGTAGGGCCGCAGCCGCCGCCGGATGGAGGGGTTGCGGTGGTCACTGTTCATGGAGTCCTCCTGAAATGGTTGAGAGGGAGGGGGAGAGGGATGTGTCTCCCCTGTTTTGGAAAGAAGAGAAATGGAGAAGAAGAGAGTTCTTCTCTCTTCTCTCTCATTCTCTCTCCTCTCTCTTGATTTGTCTATCTTCTTTCTCTCTCTACTTAGATTGTTGTTCTCTCTTGTCTCTCACATTTCATGTGGTTCTATGCACCCCAGCAGGAGGGTCCCAGATATTCTCATTGTAGACCCGAATTTACCCTAGTAGAGGGTTCTGGATTAGCCTCCCATCATGCTAGCCTTACTCTGACCATCGTCGAGTACCATTAGACCTATTATTATGAATCTCTATTTTGTTACCCGTATCATACTCAGATTCTTGTTTTATAATTTGACTGGTTGGATTGGCCAGAGTGGACCGACCTGAATCATCGGATGCTGCAATCTAGTGAACTCTATCTATCCTGCACCGATTGTTGTCAGCCACTATTGAACTCATAATTGATAACCCCTAATCAATTTCTGATTTTATATGGGGCTATAGTCATCCGGACAGAAAGAATCCCAACAAGATCTTATGCTAGTTTCTCTCTCTTTTTATTGGTACTTTCTTTCTCTAGCTCGATCTGAAGAAATCTTTGGCTGAGAGGACTGTTGGATAGTCTTGGATTGCTATGTGATGGTGGACCCCTTTAGTGGATCAATAAAAAATTTTGGGTTGTTGGATACCTCGAATAATTTTTGATTTTGACTTGGTTCTGTAGGAGAACAATCTTTTGAACAAGAAGACATTGAGCAATATTCTGTGCACTCTAATTTGTAGATCGTGGTAGTCTTTCTGGGTATCAGCAAAGAAGGAAAGAGTCCTGACATGTATGATATAGATATTTTTGTACTTATATATGTATGATATGCTATAATCCAAATAAATAAGAAGCAAGAATGGTTTTATGATGGTTTTGATATTAAATTATATTTTGATCATATTTTCTTATGATGGATAGTATAATGGGTGCATATATGAGCATAACTTATACTTGCATAATCAGACTAATGGATGTAATGCTCTGGACTAACCATATTATATTGGTTGCCCCATCATGGGCTAGAAATATGACTATACTTAGTCTAAAGCAAAAAAATAAATAAATAAATTGATGTGTAGATGTAAATTTGATTAAATGAACAAGAACTTTGGGCCTGTCTCATTATCATTGGTTTGCCCCATGACTGGCTAAAAATGTGATACTATTAATTTGCCCTATCACAGGCTAGAAATATTATACTATTGATTTGCCTCGTCATAGGCTAGAAATGTGATACTATTGGTTTGCCCCATTACACGATGAAAATGTGAATCTATTATTTTTTCCGTCACAAGCTAGAAATGTGAAACTACTGTTTGCCCCATCACAGGCTAAAAATGTGAAACTATTGTTTGCCCTGTTACAAGCTGAAAATGTGAAACTATTAGTTGTCCCGTCACAGGCTGGAAATGTAATATTGTTGGTTGCCCTATCACAGGCTGGAAACGTGACTGTGATTTGGCCCAAATCGAAAAAATAATTAATTTGGATCAAGCTAATAAAAAATGGAATGAAAAGCATTGAAAACACTAATAAAGATATTTGAGATATCGTATGATATATGACTCTTAAGTGGTTAGATTTTTATTGATATTTGACGTATATATTTATACTGATTATTCGACCATTTTGATAGTTGGTTTGTGATTTCATGATATATATATCAATTTCTTACGGATTTCAACTTATATTACTATATTGGTGTGGATGTGTAGGGATTCTTATTGGGCTGTAAAGCTCACCACCCCTTCTTCTTTTTTCTCTTTTTCAGAGTTTCAGGTTGTATAGTACATGGCTATGGTTGAGATCACATCTGGAGGGATGATTAGATAGAGCATCGCTGATACTGGTTTGATGATTAAATCTTGTAATTGGATCAATTTGGTTGTCTGGTTTGGATTGAGATCATTGTTATTTACGAATATTGAGATTGCATTATATTTTTAGGCCTTGCATATTCTCTAAAGCTCTGCTATAGAAAGTGTGTGGCCGTGTCGCGTACCGGATCTGGGTGCAGGGTTCAGGGCATGACAGATCCATATGCTCAATTTTTCATTTATGGTGAGTGCCAGCTTGCTAGTGTTTAGAATGGTCTCTACATAGTAGCACCATCTCGGGCCGAATCCCCTATCTTTCATTAAACATAAAAAGAACTTCCAAACGATGTTATCAAACGCTTTTTCAGAATCGATCTTATATTAGCCCTTTCAAGTTTGATGTTTTGCAGAAGCAAATGATCTCGGATCCATACAGGTAGAAGCCGCTTATTTGTCTTCCTTTGATAAACGCTGACTGAGACTAAGAGCTTAGCAAATCCATGTGTTTTGATAATTTCATACTAAGTGTCTTGAAGAAGATTTTTAGCATATCATTTATGAGGCTTGTCACGCCCCGAGCCCGAGGCGCGGCAGACGCCGCACGCCCGCACGGCGGGCCGCACAGGCGTGCAAGGCATCGGATCATATCAAAGCAAATACAGATATTCAAAACTGACATAATTATTTAAATTTATTCAAAAGCAGTCTTACAAAATTTCAAAATAACATTTGCTAACATAATTCAAATGTCCAAACTAATCTAACTGAAATGCCAACAACTAATGGAATCATCGGAAATCTAACGCACTTCCCAATCCCGTGCGATCAAGCCTCTGAATCTGAAAAACAGAGAAAATAAAATAATGAGCTACACTAGCCCAGTAAGCAACAAAATACCCCAAAGTGGGGTCAGAGCATATCAGATCAAAATACGGGACAATGTTTGAAACAAATCACAAATAATATCATTTTTGTTTTTATAAAACTCTAATATCATAATCTCAACATGATAGGCTACGGCCACGTAACCCAGTGGCATGGGTTGCACAGAGTGCCAGAAACCACTATTGTTAGTCACCGGTGGAAACGGTGTCCAGAAACCACTATTCTAATCACCGGTGGCGCGGTGTCGAAACCGGTTCCTCACAGATTACAAGTCGACAGGTCCAACGTATAATCTCCATTGGCGGGGCCAGAACAGAACAGAACATATCATAGCCATGCTGAGAATATATATATATAAAAACAGATTTCATAAATTTTTCAGTCATAGTTTACGGATTTCAGAGCATAATTTTCAAATGAAATTTAACATGCCAGACCCATTTTACTAAATACAAAACATATTTCAGAATTTAATCTAGTTATTTGAAAATCACACTTGAAGTATTAAGTTACTTACCTCTTCTCGCTTGATTCCTACTTCAGGTAGACGGATCAGGTTCACCTGTTAAAGTTTAATTAATTTCTTGTTAATTTCAGACTAAGCAAAATTCAAAAATAATACTATTGGACATGGCCCAACAGAGCCCAAAGTTGGCCCATAATGGGCACGGCCTGATAGGGCCCATATCGGACTCGGCCCAATGGGCCCGCATAGACTCGGCTAAATAGGGCCCCCAAGGTTGGCTTCTAATTTGTTCATTTATACAATAAGATTTATTGCAGGGACTAATACTTAATTACAGGGTACTATTCTATAATAAAACTTGAGTGAGGGGACTAAATAAATATAGTTGGGGGCCTTTATGTGATAAATCTTTCCTATATGGATCAAATACAAATTACAGGAGTCCCTATTTCTGAAATAGCATACTGCCAAGGGCTTAACTGCAAAAAATCTGTTTATTGGTCAAATGGGTTTGGATTTCGGGTTCGGGTTCGGATTCTCGGGTTTGATCTGGATCCAAGTTGGGCCCATGGGGGTATTGCCCAACTGGGCCCAACCGGACTGGACTGGGCCCAAGTTGGGCCTGCAATGGACTGGGCCCAACGGCCCAGTTTGGCCCGTGATGGGCCTCCTCCTTCCCCAAACTCCCCCCCACGAACAGGGGGAGAAGAAGAGACGGAGGAGAGAGGGAGGTGGCCGGCGGGGGTGGCCGGCTTGGGTGGCCGGGGGCCACCCCTCGATCGACTGCCAGCCAGCCGCCATGGCGGCCGGCGGCGTTGCAGGGACCGACGGGGAGGAGAAGCAACCGAGATGATGATCTCGGCCGCTTGGGCTGAAACAGAGGAGAGGAGGATCTCGACGGAGGAGGGCTTACCGGCGGTCGACGGAGGTGGCAAATCCCGGCCGAGGGAGGCTCGGTCCGGCGTCAAGCGACGGCGGCTATGTTTGAAGCCGAGGGGTTGGATCTCGGAGCAGGGGAAGCTCGCGGAGGGGATCCGGGCGGCGCTCGGTCGGGAAGACACACCGATCGGAGAGGAGGAGGAGGGAAGGAGGAAAGAGAAGGAGGAAGAGGGCTCGGTTTGCCCTAGGGAGGAGGATTTGGGGGGTTTTTATCACCCCCCTCGTGATGGCTCTCCGCCGCGAAGATCGCGGCGGCCGAGCGAGATCCGCGGCCGCGGTTCGGCCGCGGATGAGCTGGAGGGGGGGTGCCGCGGGACTAGCGACATCCCCGCCCCGATCATCCCCGGAAGAGCCGGAGAGGATCGTAAATCGCGATCCTCTGTTCCGGCCTTCCAAAAAGAGAACGGGGCTGAAGTCGGCAGCAGCCGTCCGTGTCTCACATTTTCTCCCCCTTAGAAAAATTTCGTCCTCGAAATTTAACATACCTTAGCTTGCAAAAAGGTCCGGATATTTTTCCTTCATCTTGTCCTCCAGCTCCCACGTGGCTTCACGTTCTGAGTGATTGCTCCACTGGATCTTAACATAAGGAATCGTGTGCCTCCTCAATACTTGCTCTTTTCTATCAACCACACGTACAGGCTGCTCAGGATATGTCAAATCTTCTCTAAGCTGCAAAGGAGCCACTTCTACCACATGGCTCATATCTGGAATATACTTTCTTAACATAGAAACATGAAAAACGTTGTGGACTCCAGACAGTGAAGGTGGGAGTGTCAATTTGTATGCCACAGCTCCTACTCTTTCTAGAATCTCAAAAGGGGCCCACATAGCGTGGACTGAGTTTTCCACGTATTCCAAATCGCATCACCCCTTTAACTGATCAAATAAGTCATCAATTCTTGGTAGAGGATACTTGTTCTTTATTGTTACTTTATTTATCTCTCGATAATCAATACATAATCTCATACTACCATCCTTCTTCTTTACAAATAAGACTGGGGCTCCCCAAGGTGAAACACTAGGTCTGATGAAACCCTTATCAAGAAGATCCTGCAACTGCTCCTTTAATTCTTTCATTTCAACTGGAGCCATTCTATAGGGGGTCTTAGAGATTGGTGTGGTACCAGAAATCAAATCAATTGCAAAATCAATTTCTCTATCTGGTGGCAAGCTAGGGAGGTCTTCCGGAAAGACATCGGGGTATTCATTTACTACTGGGATATCTTCAAATCTTTGATCTGACTGTCTAGTGTCAACCACTGTGGCAATATATGCCATACTCCCCTTTCTAAGTAGTCGCTTAATTTGCATAGCAGAAATAATTCGAGGGGAGGTATATGCACCACTGCCGATGAAGCTGAATTCAGTATCTCGAGGGATCTAAAATTTTATCCGCTTTTCATGACAGTTAATGGTAGCAAAGTGTGATGCTAAGTAGCCCATACCGAGAATCATGCCAAAGTCATGCGTATCTATAACTATCAAATCAGCAAGCAAGTCTTTACCTACTATCTGAACCGGACAAGTCTTGCAGACCTGATTACCCATCATCCCACTTCCAGCAGGGGTGTTAACATGCAAATCATACTTTAACAGCATGCAAGGTAGATCATGTTTTCGCACAAATATCGATGACATAATGAATGTGCAGCACCAGTATCAAATAGTATATAAGCATAAACAGAAGCAACCAGTAGTGTGCTGATCCCTCAAAGGATAATGACTAACCTTAGAGTCAAATTATTATGTTGCTAAGAATATGATTCACAAAATGAACATGTACGGATAATCATTAGATAGCAATGATTTATCTCAAAAATGATTTGTATCAAATCGCAAAAGTAGGTCTAAGAAGGCAAAGTATTGATACCATGATTCAATATGCCACAAAGCCTTTAACTTAAACTTATAAATCATAAGATGAGAGCAAATAATGCATGGTTTATTCAGATATTTAACAAATTAGACCATATTTGGTCATCAATCAACTAACCCGAGTCATGATACGTTCAAATTATCATTATTATTATTATTTTCTTAGCATACCCAAAAATAGCAAAGTCTATCCAAGAAATAACATAATCATATCAGGATTGACCTGAGAATCAATAGTGTTCACCTTTCCTTATTAACAAAATCTTTCATTATTGAATAACATAGTCTTTCATCATAACATGTTACCAAAACACAGTTAATATTTTTGACCAGTTTAAATTTACTCAGTTAATCAAATTTCTGCTGCACAACTCAGATCAATATTTTCCAAACTTTCTTATTGATCCCACATCATCAGCAAATTTTTTTTTTTTAATATCCAAACAAAATTTTATCCTTGCTTCCCAAGTACACTAGATCATGATTAACCCTTAAGATAGTTATCGTATTTATACCATCATATAATCAAGCAATCATATTCTAGATCCAAATTTGAACTAAGCCAATTCTAGTTTTCCTTAACAATTCCATTATACAAGTTGATATTTATTCGAAGCTTCGATAATTAAAAGATTCTCGATCGATTAACTTACTCAGGAGCTTATTTAATCATCCCGAATCTTTTCTTTTAGGCTAAACTTATTTTGGCCTCTCATGAAATCCCCCTTGCATTTCTCATACGGTGATACAAAATTCATAATCAACTCATAGCCTTGATTTATAAATATTTAACTAACAAGAATCTAATAATCTGGTTCAAAGATTTACAAGAAATTCCACAAAGATATAAACTCTATGATTTTACATTGAGATCAACTCCTCAAATAAGTAAAATATTTTTATTTGCAGTACTGCAAACATTTCGGGATCTTGTAAATCTACTAGACTTAGAGAATCTACTAATAACACAATGATATCCATATCGATCAAAATCAAAAGTATTATACTTTCCAATAATCTTTTTTTTATATTATTTTTAACAAGAAAAAGCATCAAGAACTTTTCCAAATCAAACAAGTCCTATTTTCGACCAACCCAAAAACATTTTAATCCATCAATATTCTCAAGATTTACTAATTGACTTTCCATCAAAATATCAATCTTAATTGTTTCAAGTCTCAAGTAGAGCCAAATAAGAACTCTTAAGTCTCATCTCCAAGTATATTTTCCTTCTATATACGAGCTCCATGCATGATCCACATACAGATTTCAATGAATATTTTCTAGTCCAAGCTTTAAACATCTTTTTATAGATGAATCTTAAATTGCTACCAAAATAATTAACTTCAACTAGAAGCAATATCCACAGTGCCTGATATCAAGTTAAACTTCCCAAATAATTACATTGCACGATAATATCTCATGATTAATATTCCTTCACTTAATTTAGTCAAAATCTAATTAATCATTGAAATACAAATTGCTCTACCAAGAAAACTCTCAGAATAACTTATTCACACTTTGGTTACAGCCATAATTAGGTTGCATTTTAATTTTAGCATTTCAAAATTCTGATAAAATAATATAAATTTATCAATAGCAAAAGCAAATAAATATCTTCGTCTAATGGCCTAATGTCCACCCATCTCTCAAACTTTCCGACGAATCCTAAAGATCCTAAAACTTAAGCTCCATCAGAATTATTTCAAACACAATCCCTAGGAATCTGAAACCTAAGCTCTGATACCACCAAATCTGTCACGCCCCGAGCCCGAGGCGCGGCAGACGCCGCACGCCCGCACGGCGGGCCGCACAGGCGTGCAAGGCATCGGATCATATCAAAGCAAATACAGATATTCAAAACTGACATAATTATTTAAATTTATTCAAAAGCAGTCTTACAAAATTTCAAAATAACATTTGCTAACATAATTCAAATGTCCAAACTAATCTAACTGAAATGCCAACAACTAATGGAATCATCGGAAATCTAACGCACTTCTCAATCCCGTGCGATCAAGCCTCTGAATCTGAAAAACAGAGAAAATAAAATAATGAGCTACACTAGCCCAGTAAGCAACAAAATACCCCAAAGTGGGGTCAGAGCATATCAGATCAAAATACAGGACAATGTTTGAAACAAATCACAAATAATATCATTTTTATTTTTATAAAACTCTAATATCATAATCTCAACATGATAGGCTACGGCCACGTAACCCAGTGGCATGGGTTGCACAGAGTGCCAGAAACCACTATTGTTAGTCACCGGTGGAAACGGTGTCCAGAAACCACTATTCTAATCACCGGTGGCGCGGTGTCGAAACCGGTTCCTCACAGATTACAAGTCGACAGGTCCAACGTATAATCCCCATTGGCGGGGCCAGAACAGAACAGAACATATTATAGCCATGCTGAGAATATATATATATATATAAAAACAGATTTCATAAATTTTTCAGTCATAGTTTACGGATTTCAGAGCATAATTTTCAAATGAAATTTAACATGCCAGACCCATTTTACTAAATACAAAACATATTTCAGAATTTAATCTAGTTATTTGAAAATCACACTTGAAGTATTAAGTTACTTACCTCTTCTCGCTTGATTCCTACTTCAGGTAGACGGATCAGGTTCACCTGTTAAAGTTTAATTAATTTCTTGTTAATTTCAGACTAAGCAAAATTCAAAAATAATACTATTGGACATGGCCCAACAGAGCCCAAAGTTGGCCCATAATGGGCACGGCCTGATAGAGCCCATATCGGACTCGGCCCAATGGGCCCGCATAGACTCGGCTAAATAGGGCCCCCAAGGTTGGCTTCTAATTTGTTCATTTATACAATAAGATTTATTGCAGGGACTAATACTTAATTACATGGTACTATTCTATAATAAAACTTGAGTGAGGAGACTAAATAAATATAGTTGGGGGCCTTTATGTGATAAATCTTTCCTATATGGATCAAATACAAATTACAGGAGTCCCTATTTCTGAAATAGCATACTGCCAAGGGCTTAACTGCAAAAAATCTGTTTATTGGTCAAATGGGTTTGGGTTTCGGGTTCGGGTTCGGATTCTCGGGTTTGATTTGGATCCAAGTTGGGCCCATGGGGGTATTGCCCAACTGGGCCCAACCGGACTGGACTGGGCCCAAGTTGGGCCTGCAATGGACTGGGCCCAACGGCCCAGTTTGGCCCGTGATGGGCCTCCTCCTTCCCCAAACTCCCCCCCACGAACAGGGGGAGAAGAAGAGACGGAGGAGAGAGGGAGGTGGCCGGCGGGGGTGGCCGGCTTGGGTGGCCGGGGGCCACCCCTCGATCGACTGCCAGCCAGCCGCCATGGCGGCCGGCGGCGTTGCAGGGACCGACGGGGAGGAGAAGCAACCGAGATGATGATCTCGGCCGCTTGGGCTGAAACAGAGGAGAGGAGGATCTCGACGGAGGAGGGCTTACCGGCGGTCGACGGAGGTGGCAAATCCCGGCCGAGGGAGGCTCGGTCCGGCGTCAAGCGACGGCGGCGATGTTTGAAGCCGAGGGGTTGGATCTCGGAGCAGGGGAAGCTCGCGGAGGGGATCCGGGCGGCGCTCGGTCGGGAAGACACACCGATCGGAGAGGAGGAGGAGGGAAGGAGGAAAGAGAAGGAGGAAGAGGGCTCGGTTTGCCCTAGGGAGGAGGATTTGGGGGGTTTTTATCACCCCCCTCGTGATGGCTCTCCGCCGCGAAGATCGCGGCGGCCGAGCGAGATCCGCGGCCGCGGTTCAGCCGCGGATGAGCTGGAGGGGGGGTGCCGCGGGACTAGCGACATCCCCGCCCCGATCATCCTCGGAAGAGCCGGAGAGGATCGTAAATCGCGATCCTCTGTTCCGGCCTTCCAAAAAGAGAACGGGGCTGAAGTCGGCAGCAGCCGTCCGTGTCTCACAAGGCTTACTGGCCTATAATCTCTCACCCTTAAACTTTCTTCTTTTTTTCGGTGTAAGTGCTATAAAGGAGTAATTTAATATCTGGAGGTCCATGTTGCCGAGAACCCATTGGGACCCGATGCTTTATCTTTTGCTAGGTAAACACCACAGTTCTTATTTCCCCCTTTTCAAACAACCTATCTAGCTCTTGAAGTTCATGGTGAGCTTGTAGTAGAAGAGTCAGTCCAATCCGCCATGATTTCCATTTCTTGGTCCATTCCCAGCAGTTCAGATAGTCTTTATCATAGTTGTCAAAATCATACACAATCTTGCTTGATATGATAATACCATGAAAAGCGCTCCTTCCGGTCTTCCCATGCCTCTTTTGCAGTTTCAAAATAGATTATGCTGCTCACAAGATCTCTGTAGACTACATTTCAAATCCAAAAAAGGACCATGGTGTTCCAACGCTACCATACATCAAATGTTGCTGAACTTTTATCAGACTTCTCTAGCAATCCATCAATAAAGTCAATGTTATTGTTGGCTAAGAGAGCAATCTTCATGGCATGCCTCTATAAAGAATAATTGTCACCAGTGAGGACTTGAGAAACCAGGACCATGCCTGAATTATCCGAGTGATGGAGAAAGAATGGTGACGTTATATCAACACTAAGATCTAAAAAAATACTAGAAGAAAACATGATTATCAAATGAAGAATAGAGGACCAGAGAAAACAAACACCAAGAGGATGATAGGAGAATAAGAATAAGTGGTTGACTAATTAAGAAAAAACTTGCTCTAATACCATAAAAATATTGTATTGAAAATAAGATTTGAATTGCTTATTCTGTTCACTGCATTGTGTGCTTTATATATAAAGTGAACCTCTTGACTCGAGAAACCAGATAAAGCAATATACAATGACAAAATCTCATTATTATGGAAAAGGTACTAGAGACCAGTATAATATAATACAATAGTAAAATCTTATGATTTGGTATAAATACTAAATTTGAATGTGGCAATCACATTTCATGATTTTTAGAGATGCTTTGAGCTAATACACTAATATGTGGCAGTTGTGATATCCAAGATCGTGCATATTATAATGGGCGAGATTGTGCAAAATTTTGATAACTGTAATACCTTTTGCTTTGTGAGCCAATGTATTACAAACATTATCGACCTTGATAGGTTAGTCAAAGGATTCCTGCCTATCAAGGTAAGTGGAAATGCCTGCCATTTCTCCGGTGAAGGATAGATACGCTTTAGTTGAAGGGATTCTATTTGGAAAATGGGGTGGTGCGCGCAACCTCTTCCTGGCCTTGCATTTTGTGAGGGGAGGCTGATTGAAGAATTTTTTTTTGGGTTGGGAAGAGGTTCTACAGTGGCTGTAGGTATGACCAAATTGTTTACACCTAAAGCATCTAATAGGGTTTTCTGTAGCTTTGCTTCCGATGGCTTGGAGGGCCACAATGGAAGCAGGAGCTCAATTTAAAGGGTGTGGGTCTGGTAGGAGATATTTTATGGGTGGGTTCTTGTTATGGTGATCAGCAGTATGGTTGGTGTGGTGTTTGACTAAAGTTGTTATGGTGTTTTTGAATGAGAGGTGTACCATTACGTGACGGCTCTTTGCAGGGAGAGTGGTTTGAGGTATTCCAGATTTGAGGATTTCAACGTAGGATTATTTTTTTGAACCGGAGAAGGAGAAACAAACAGCCAGCCTTCTTGCATGACTTCTGAGGCAGAGGCTGGACACCACCACCATTCCTTGGAATCGGACGATGGTTTTTTGCTTCTTCTCTCGGAGTGGTCTAGCTCTTGGGTATGAGACGTTTTCTGCATGAAAATACCTTGGTCCATTCTCCTTGGCCCTTAGGCGATGGGGGTTTCAAAAAGCGAGGTTTTTTGATTCCATGATGATGCAGGAGCATGAGCCCAAGCATAGGGCATGCATGGAGATTGAGTTCCTTTCTTGGGTGAGCACCAGATTATATTGAGTGTACAAAGTTGCAGCACCAAATTACAATGAGTGCAAGATTTTCGGCATTAGTTACATTGGGTTCAAGTGTTCCAATGCCCAATTCAATTGAGTCCTTAGGTGTTGAAGAGTCCAAGTTTATTTAGAGTCCATGAGTCCCAATTGATTAGGAGTTTTGAATTAAAGAGTTGGGTCCAATATGGGGTGTGTCCAATGTTAGATTGAGTCCATGTCTAGAGTGGGTCAAGTCACATTGGGTTTAGTTGTTCCAACGCCTAATTTAATTAAGTCCAAGGCATTAAAGGGTCTTTATTTACTTTAAGAGTTGTGTGATGAGTCCATGTATTATGTGGGGAAGAGTCCTAAAAATATTGGACTCTCTTCCCATGCGGCATGAAGAGCCTCATTGAGTTATTCTCTTAGTCATGCGGCATAAAGAGTCCAAATTGGCTTGGACTCTATCCCATGTGCCAAGAGAAGATTCAAATTTAGGTAGGAGTCATAATTAGCAAGTTATTTGAATAAGTCAATTGCTAGATTTAAATTTAAAAGAGTTCATATTTTATTGGAGTCCGTTAAAAGTCAAATTGTAAGAGTCCATGTTTATCGAACCTCTTACTCTATAAATAGAGAAAGTTGAGGAATAAAATTTAGAATTATTTCTTGAGTTTTTGAGAGCTTTGAGAGCTCTTCAAGTGAGAAGAGAGCTTCTTCTCCTTCCTTGGTGTGACGCTAAAAAAGAGGTGAAGGAAGAAGGTGTGACTTATTCTTCTCTTCTGCCTAGTTTTGTTGGTATTTAAGTGGAGGTGAGACTCTTCAATTAATCTGCCCAAAAACTTGTTGTTTAATTGTTTTGTGAAGACCACTATAGCTCTAAAATCTCAACTCTATACAAGAATAGAAAAAAGGAAAAATGTTATATTTTGCATATTATATGTGAACATAAAGACTAGCCAATATTACTATTTATTCTATAAATCCTCGCATGGGTTCATATTTTAATTATTTTAAAAGGAACTTGTGAGCAAGCTGGACCATCTGGGGAGACAAGTAGGACAATTTTTGTTTGTTCTTTTCTAACTGTCCTCATGGTATATCAGTTTACGAAACAAGAAAGCCTAATTAGGCCCTATGTAGGAAGAAGAAAGAAAAGAAAAGTTAAAGTGTAAGAATTCGTATAGGTGTGTATTTAGTTCTACAATAATTATGTGCTAGAAAGACATAGGCCATTTATATAAGGCCAAAAATCTAAACAATATAGTTTGGCTAGCTTTTTTGGGTAAAGTCCTGAGTCATTTTAAATGATACCAAAGTAGATCGACCTAGTTCATGGCCCGTTTATGACTAGGGAACATATCCTTATAAGCCTGACAATTGGTAGGCCATGGTACTTGTGATTGGATATAGCTGAATTTAAACTCTTAACCTAGCAAGGATGCCATGATTTAGACAATGAGAGTATACAAGGACCCCTCTAAATGTCTATTTAGTCCTACATCTGTTGTTTGCATTCGTGAGATCATTGTACATATACAATTTGGATGATAGAAGCTGAAAATAGTTCCACAAAATTAGCCATCTTTTGTTTATCATTCATAACCGATTTTTCTTTTATATCTCAGTTTCTCACAAAAGAAAAGAAAAAAATCATGTTATGAGTCAATGAACGTCAATAGTGATGCTTGTGTCAGGAACTGGTTCATATGAAATATTTTCATTCTTTTTTGGCTTTTTTTCTCCTCTTTTACCAAAGTTGAGCACATGTTTCATAGTGTGACAAGTTTCTTCTTTTCACCGTTAGAAAATGATGAATGTGGATGTTGAATTCCCTTAGCATAAGTAGATCCATTTTTTTGTTTGATGTTTAAGATTTCTACAAAGGATGAAGGATGAAGGATGAAAACATCAGTAGCGTGATTCCCAGAAGGGTCATAAAAATGATGCAAGGTTATATATCAAGAAAGCAAAATTTTGCATTGAAATGACATCATCCACCATTATATTATAGCTTCCTTTATGAGAATTGCTACAAATCATATGTTGATACATAAAACGTTTATATTCTTTCAAATGACGGTATCAAATATCGTCTCGTCGGGAAAAAAGACGATATTAAATATCAAAACAAAACAAGACTAACAAGAAGAGGAAGAAGAGAGAGTGAGAGCCTAGAAACCAACAAGACTTTGTTGTTCATGATCCCCACTGTTCTTGTCCCAAGGAATCCAACCTCGTCCCACTTTACAAGAATCGGCGGACACCATCAGCCACCCAAAAGAACACCTCCCTTCTCCTTAAAAAAAATAAAATAATAATAATAATAATAAAAACCTTCCATCACCACACTTCGGCATAAGTCATGAAATCTTCTATAGATGCAGATCCAAGTCCAAGCCCATAGGTTTAGACTCTTCTCGATCGACCACACCACCAGCTGCCATCGCAGGACGGGCTGCCAAGGCACCCAAAAGGTAATACGTTGCCTTGCCACCATGGTTTCCTCCAGATGGCAGAGATGCTACAATTCCCAAGCGAGGGTTTCGATTTGCAAACGGCACCGACACCTCAAAACGAGGCGCTAAATTCCTCGCAGCGGTACTAGGATTCCAGAGAGGAATAAAGTTCCTTGAAGCAATATTTGGATCTGGGAGAGATGAGAACTTCTTAGGGGGAGTGAAAGCCTCAAGGGCCGTATTACCTTTTGGTTCAAAGCCACTTGACGAAAATGAAGGTGAGAACTCCCTAGGGGGAGTGAAAGTGTCAAGAGCGGTCTTACCTTTTGTGTCAAAGCCAAAGGGAAATGAAGGCATCTGGATGGTAAGTGGGATTGTACAGTTGGCAACCGGGTTTGGATATTTCAAAGGGTCTGAGAGGTAGGGATGCACGATGCCCGTCTCCTTAAAGTTCAATCTGGGCTCAGAGGCTAATTTTCTCTCCATAGAGTATTGGACTGGCTTTGGGTTAAGTTGGCAAACCTCATTTGGGGCAAAGGAAGGTGGGTTGGACGGAAAAGGAACCTTCGGCATTGGTCGAGCACATAGCAAATTTTCCTTCTTGAGCTTCTTCTCCCGGTTGTGTGCATTCTGATGTCCTCCTAGTGCTTGCGGAGAGTAAAATCGTTTGCCACAATTGGTGCACAAATAGGCTTGACTCGTATATGCACGGGCGAATGTCTCCCTTATGGATCTGATTCTTTCTGCTCTTCGGTTGTTCGTAGGATGATGCACCACGGAGCAGGCAGACCCTGGCGAAGGACGAGAAGGGCGCGGGGACTTTGGGGAGGAAGCTTGTGATGGCTTCGGGGACGAGGGAGCCATTGCTCGAGAGCAAAATGGTGGTGAATAGCAAGTGGAAGAACAGTCGTAAGGAGGGGAACAAGGCAAGAAGAAGTTGGTGTGAGAGGCTTGGGGTCGGGTGGGAGAATTTATAGGAGAATGATGTGAGACTGTTTACGTGGAGGAGAATCGCTTATGGTTTGAAATAATGTCCAGTTGTAGTGGCTGAATCTAGATAATATTTTAGCATGATTTGCTGTTGCACTACTGTACCACTGAAGAGACGCCAATATTTTGGTGATAAGGAGGAACCATGGATCTTATATGTGAGAAATGCATGAATGTGTTATGTCGCTAAACATAGAAATTATACATGATAATGCATGAATATGTTCTGTCGCTTTACTCGATGTTGCCATATACACAACTGACAGCGCATATGTGAGCTTCAGTGGGAAAATTTTGATTTGAAATCTTAAGAACATTGAATGAGAATATCATCCTTACGGTTTTCTCATTTATGGCTTTCTTTCATCACAGTTACTGGATCGTTATTTTGATTTTGTTGCAGGATAAAGCTGTTATTCAGTGGGCTATTTGGTGGTTATGAGTACGGCTGCAAATGGGTCGGGTCGATCCTTGACCTGACCCAATCCGATCTGCATAAGACCTAATCCGATCCAAATTTTAGGATCCGCGGGACCGGATCAGATCCTAAATTTGGACCCATTCTATTTTTCGGATCGGATCGGGTCCACCCAATTTTGACCTAGATCCGGACCCGGACCCGACCCGACCCATTTTTTTTGGGTTAGTTTTTTACTATTATATAGTGAAACTTTGAATATAAAAATACATAGATCCGGATCCAACCCGACCTGAATGACCCGTCAGGTCAAAATTTATAGGCATGGACCTGACCCAACCCGACCCGATTTTCAAATGGGTCGCGTCTGGGTCCAAAATTAGGACCCAAACAAAAAACCGGATTGGATCGGGGTCAATCAGGAACCGACCTGACCCATTTGCAGCCCTAGTTATGAGTGATGGGCTCACGATACTGGTATGGCATTTTACCTAGTGCTCGGACTAATTCTTAATTAATTAACCAATTTATATGAAAGATTGTGCAATGCAAAATTTTATGGTGACATGTTTGAATAAATACAGGGGGCATTGGCGTTACATGAATTAATGAATTCCATATTGCATGCCTCATGTAACATATACACATATTTTTCTCTCTCTTTCTCTCTCTAAATATATATATAGAGAGAGATGTCATGCTCCAAACCCACCACTTGGATCTGGTACATAACATAGCCATACACCCCCAAGGTTCCTAAAGGACATGCAAGGCTAATAATTTAAACCAAAACATTAATAACAGGAAATAGGAAATCAAAATAACAAACTATTTTATAAATAAAAACGTGTCCATAAACAAGATTCAAATACGTCTGGTATCAAATATAAAGGCTATCTAAAACTCTCCATAATCATGAATCGACTTTGTGAGGGTAGGCATCCTACGGCTCTTAAAAAAATAATAGAATGAAAATATGAGCCAACAGCCTAGTAAAAATTCCACATGCACGCATATCAGTAAAATAAATTTTTTTAGCAAAGTTAAAACAATAAACATCACTACTAAAATTTTTAGGCCATCAAGCCAATAATTAAACATGTCTAACAAATCTATAATATGGCAGTGCCAACATGACTTTGTAGTTCCAGCACAAATGTCATAAAATCAGAATGACAACATCAATATGCATATCATATATCACCAAGTTAGCAATAATTTAACAAAAAGAAATATTCATATTTAATTGATAACCATAAATCGGATCCAAAGATGTTAACATCTCAGCATTTGGATTATCCATGATCACGACTCTTCCCATGACCGGCCACCATAAACCATGCTTCCACCCATGGGTAGCAACATCACAATACTATACCTCTGCCTGAAGTTGATACATTATGTTTCTGCCTCCGATCGGCAAGCTCTAATGCCGGGTTTTCCTTTCATCGAACTAGCTATGGCCATGACTCCGTTCATGATTGGTCACCACACCCCATATTTTTGTTAGTAGTCAATAGCACATATATTATTGCATCCTAGCTCAAAACTAAGAAACCATACACATCATATTTCTATCATGACCAATTAGTCCACATGCCCTTTTTTTCAATTATGCAATTATGTAATATTCCACATTTGTCATAACCTTATTACACACATCATGCTAGCCTTGTTTAGTCATCATGTGACATCATGTTTTATATAAAAATAGTTCATATAATAAACGAATAAAAGAACATCAAATTGCAATACATGTATGCATACGTACAAATATTTTATTTGTACAAACAGTCATGCGCAGGGCATACAAACAAAGAACACATTTATATCTCTAAAAATCCATTTTCTCTTAGCCTTAGTGACTATGGCCACAATTAGCCTCATGCCAAAGCCTGAAAAAGACTAGCTCCTAAGTACAGAATATCACATCCATTAGCATGTGCCGGTGATCAACCCAACTGGCTAGATTTGAAAGGAACTAACTTTGATTCATATGGCCATAATTAGCGCCATAAAAAAGTAAAGAGACTAGCTTCAGAGTACAAAATATGTAATCCATTAACATGTACCAATGATCAGTATTGATTAGCTAGGCCTAGAAAGAACTAGCTCTACTAGTGATCAACCCTAACTAGTTGGGTGTGAAAGAAACTAGTATATGAACACATGGCCAAAAAATAGTTCTGTTGGCTAGATCCAAGTCATAGTTAGACTAAAGAGTGACCATTAAATCCTTTTCAAAATTGATTTCTCAAATATATAATGAACATAATTCTTTCAAATGTCCACGTAGCATCAAAACATGATTTAACATCTCATTTCAAATTCTACCATTGTACAACTCAATCATCATGCTCAAGTAAAATACTTTATGCTTGATGGTAGAGGCCTGTACGATGGATAGTTGCTGGGCTAGTTTTGGACCTTCTACTGGGACCAATCTGGGTCCATAGGGAAAGAAAAAAGAGCAAAGGGGAATTTCAAGGTATGTGGCAGTCTCTTTGAGTTAGAGAGAGAAATAGTGACAAGATAGAGCAAACATATATAGGAGAGAAAGAGAGAAAAAAATTAGAGAAAGAATTGGAAAGAAGTGGTTTTTTTTTTCTTTTTTTTAAAGAAAATATAGTTTTTTATCAAGAGAATAGGAGATTTCTTTTGTAGAAAACAGAGAAGGGAAAGAAAATCCCTTTGTAGCCTTCTTAGAGAAGAGGACGAGGAGGATGTGGGTGATGGTCCGGTAGTGACATGATTAGCGTGAGAAAGAAAATAGAGGCATGAAATAGGGGGGCATTGGGGATGCTGATCCAGCAAGTTCATAGAAAAATCATCTCCTGTGGTAGCAATTTCCTATCAGGATAGGTAGGGGGGAGAGATAGAGAGGTACAATGAGAGAGAAGGATGGTGGCGAACAAGAAAGCGCAGATCATGAAAATAGGGGAGAAAATTTTTTGCTTCTCCCTTCGGCGATAGTGACCAATGGTAAGGCTCAAGGGGTTCGAGGTCAGCTTAAATAAGGTGGATCTAGGCTTTCCACGGCCTTTGAGAGTTGGCAAGTCTTCAATTCTAATATGGAGTCATCAAGTGCTCTGACTCCTATTAGGAGTCCTATGCCACGCTCCTACAAATGTCTGAAACGTCAGCTTGGCTAGGTCGATCAGGGGTCCAGGCTGGGCCAGGTGGACCAGGTCTCACACCATGTTTATTGATTATTCCTCTCTTCATTCTATTTTCCTCTCTCTATAGCATGACAACTATGATAGCAAGATTAAGCATGTAATCCTCCCCTTCTGCACCAGATCTCTTCCTATTTCTCAACTCTTGCACCAGCTGGACAGCTCTCCCTTACTTGTTTCCCTTGCCTCATGGATACTGCCCTTTCCTTATCTTCCTTCCCTACATGCACACTACCTTCCCTTCCTTATTCTCCCTCCCTGCATGGTCACTTGGCTCCAGTGGACATGGTATTAGCATAACTCCTCCCCCTCCATTCCTTCTTTTATTCCTGCAACCACAGTTTTATTTTACCCCACCCCAAAGCATAGTCATCGTGGCCCCTATGGCTCTGCCCTAATTCCACATGCCGGCACCCTCTTGCTGTCTCTCTCTTTGGACCTTGATCCCCTCCTTTACTAATGATCTCATTGAACAACCACTCAATTGGATGTCGAGACCACCTAGGTCCATTTTCCTCTCCTTCTCCCCATTATTGTCATCATGCACAACCCTTTTATGTTGGCTTCATATTAACACTAGTCTCCTTCTCTTTGTTGGCCTTCACCTTCCACCTCTTCATTGGACCTTGATTGCCTCGTTAGAACTGGTCGAATATATTTGCTCAATTGGTACCCCAATAGCACTTTCCTTTCTCTCTCTCTCTCTCACACACACACACACACACACACAATTTCTATGTGGGATCTAACCATCATCCTCCTCTCTCAAAACTAAAGTCTAGAGACCAATATCTCCGAGGGGCATCCAACTTGGGGGATAGAATCCTTTGCTTGAGGTAATCATCAACCCCCTAATCATTCTTGTACTTATTAGTTAAATTTAGGGGATAGATGGGACCCTGGATGCTAGGCTAGGCTAGGTGATGTGTGCATAAATCTCGACTCTATTATCCAAAGGTAGAGCCACCAATTTGCATATCTAGGGCCACAACCCTTGATCCAAGAGGACCCAGGTTGTGGATCCCTAAGAGGGTGTCTCAACCTAGTGGGTCCTTTAGATTGTAGTGGTTGTCTTTAGGATTTTGAAGAGAATCCTAATATTTTAGTCACTATTTTAAGTCATCTATGACCATATCGAGAAATATTTCTAGATCTTGTCAATCTAGATCGGTGTGTCTACCACTCTAGTTTTATTTTGCATTACATATAAAAATTATTCTTGTACCCCACCTCCTAGTGACATTCATATTCCCCTGAATGTTAGATTAGTTTCAGTGATCTGGACCTAGACCAGACCCTACTTTAGCATATTTCAAGTTGTTATATGATGCCTTATAGAGATTTAATAAGGTATTCAATTATTTTAGGTTTTGGACGATCTTCCTAATTGGTGAATTTTGACAGATTTTAGAGCAGAAATAGAAAGTTACCTCTACCCCTAGTGTGTTTAATCATACTTATGATCTGGTCTGCATTATTTGAAAATTAATTTATGTATATTAAGTATTGTATGCTTACTACATGAAATTGAATTGTAAAATATTGGATCAAGTATCATATGATTTACTTAAGCATGAATCATACTTTATTGCATCAATAAATGTATTGATATCATGTATATTTTGATTTTGCTACTATCTAGTGTGATTTTGATTATATGGGATTAGGATCAAGTCTCCTTTCGAAACTTCGGTGGGGCTATCACAATTGTATATAAGCTGACGACGTGTTGAATAATACTTTTTCTTCTACTTATAGTTACTATGTCAATAGGATTTGGATTTATACTTATTCTGACAGCAACAAAAAATATTCGTCGTATTCAGAAACTAGTTTTTTTTGGGGCTTAGATGGTCTGGGCTGATCACTAGCACATGCTGATGTAAACAAATTTTTTATATAATTTGGGAGCTAATTTTCTTCCAGATCTTCAATGGGGCAATCACTAGCGTATGACCAATGGACAGCATGTTGTAGTTAATATCTAGTCTCTTTTGAAGCTTGCCACTGGCCGATCATGGCCATAATTGTGAGGACTAGGAGAATGAGAATGATGATCCATCCCTGTTTGTTATGAAGAAATTTATTTTTGGCCAAATGCATTATATATATTTTGTAATCTATGTTGATAGATATGATATACTTCATGTACTCTTCGGCATATTGTTATTTATGGAAAATCATGCAAAATTTTTTATTTCTTGCACAATAACTTAATTTTACTAGAGGTTTTGGTAATTTACTAAGCTGTGAAGCTCATAACATCTCTTCTATTTTTTATATATGTAGTCGAGTAGACAGAGCTTAGGATCGAGCAGTGAGAAGCTTAAGATTTTTGAAATATTAAGTAGTTTTCCATAGATTAATTTGATATATTATTATTATTAGTAATTGTGGACTATCTTTTTAAATAAATAAATTAGATTATTTATTTCTACCACAACCGAAGCTTGGAATGACATGACTGTGGATGAATCAAAAAGGCGGGCCTTGTATGTCCTATGGGGTTAATTCCTAGGGATGTGCGGTCGTGTATCATGTGTGTGGCTTAGGTTATCAGGTCGGGGTGTGACAAAAGTTGATTAACGGTTACCAAACCCAAAGATCCACTTCTCTTTTTAATCATTTCTTTTCCTTTTTTTAAGCAAAGACATGAAGATATGATACAATCAAAATGAACGTACAAGTTGTATCCTCTTTGTCATAGCAAATGGATCTTTAAGGAAAGGCTTCATCTGAGATGTCACACTGATGCAAGGGCATATATCAAGAAAGCAAAAATAAAACACTTGTATTTGCATATCATCTCGGCACATAACTTAGCTTCTATTTATTTCTGATGATAAAGGGAGGCTAAAAGGAGCCATCCAGCTTTTATTAAAATAGATAAAAGAAATTACAACTTGGAAGAGAGAACAAGAACAATTAGAAGGAAATATGAAAGAAAATTAGAACCCAAATGAAAAATCAGACAATTGGAAGAGAGTTAGAAATAGCCTTAATTTTGCTTCCAATTCTTCCGAAAGCTGGTATCACTACACAAAAAAAGAACATTACCGACTCTTATTTGCCGACGTTTATTCCAAGCGTCGGCAAAAAAAATTTTCCGTCAACATTTGCCGACGCTTTTTAAAAACGTCGGCTAATGACGACGCTTAAAAGCGTCGTCGAAGTTAATATGTAATTAACGACACTTTTAACGACGCTTTTTAGCGTTATTAAATAACGACGCTTAAAAGCGTCGTCGGAAGCCAAAAAATCACCTCATTTTAGTTCCACATCGGCGGATCTGAAAAAAAAACTATTTATATAGCCAAACCCAACCACTCTGTATGGATGAAATGAAGGTACCGATTGGGGAGGTTGTTTGTATTTCTGAATGGAGGAGGAGAAGATGCAGACCGCAAATGGTATTTTTTTGGTAAATGGGAATTCGCGACGCTTTAAAGCGTCGGAAATTCGCGACGCTTTAAAGCGTCGGAAATTCGCGACGCTTTAAAGCGTCGGGAAAGAGCGACGCTTTAAAGCGTCGCTAAATTGGAAGCGACGCTTTTAAAAGCGTCGGAAAATATTTTTTCCACTGTAGCATAGGCGACGCTTTACCGACGCTTTTAAGCATCGCTAATAGCCAAAAAAAGCATCGCTAATGTCCAAGTTTCTTGTAGTGTATCTTTTTTTGATTACATAGAATAGACCATTCATTGAAATTATGAAGACTAGCATAAGTAATAGAAGTGATAGAGGATTGCTCGTTAAAAAAATCTGTGCATTTCTCTCATTCCAAACAACCCAGATCATCGCCATGAACAATGTGAGAATAATAAGGTGAAATTGTTTTTAAAAAAATTCTGAGTATCCATTCCATATAAAGATTCTGAAAGGAGGTTTGAGGGTAAAGAACTTGAAGAGAGCAGCATATTCATTACAAAATGGTAGAGGAAAAGGGCACGAAGAGAACAAGTGATCCACTGAGTCCTGTACTTGATGACATAAAAGACAACCTCCAAAGCTCCTACCAGTCTTTTTTTAAAGGATATCAGGACTCCAGATTGAGGAAAATATTTTCATTTTAGAGGTATATCAGGACTCCAGATTGAGGAAGCAAAGTGGCATATTCTAACTCTTCAAGTATTGAGAAATTGATAAATAGTTACACAGCTGCCCAAGTATTTTTCAGAAAATCACAAAACATAATTCAGTTAACCGAACCATATATCCTCTTTCAGATGAGAAGTTTTTAAAAAGAGTAAAGAAGAAGACGACGATGAAGAAGAAACAAAGGGAGAAGAGGAGGAAAATAAAAACTATGACCATCTAACTTCTATTTCCATTATTCTTGCCACATCAGTGTAGAAGAGAAAATAATCCCTGGAGGCGGAGCTCCAAATCCAAGCCCGACGGATTGTCAAGCCCAGGTTGACTTAGCACGTTGCAACCACTATTCCCACTAGCTGGTGGAGGCTATGCACTCTCCCACATGACGACACTTGCACCACGACGAGGCTTCGAGTTCTCGGAACCGCGGTCTGGATTCCAGAAAGAAACGAAGTTCCTGGAAGCAAGGTCAAGATTAACACGGCCAGGAGCCAGCTGAGGATGTGTGAAGAAAGCTTTCGGAAGGCAAGCCGTTGTTATAGAGGAAGGTAATCTTGTATTAACCTTAACTCTAAAGTATTACAGGTGAAGGTATATATAGACCCGATCAGTTCCATGAGGTTGTTATAACTATACAACTGTTATAACAAGAATAACAAGGTTGTTAGAACAGACCGAGGAAAGAATCTCAGGACAAACATTCAGACTGAGAGATTTCCGTTATACGCCCCCGCAAGAGAGACGTTCCATTAGAAACGCCGATCTTGGATCGTAACTCCTGAAATCACCGCCGAGCAAGAGCCTTTGTAAGGAGGTCAGCCAGTTGATCCTGTGTAGGTATATGGGAAACAGTTAACAGTCCATGGGAGACATAATCACGAATGAAGTGCAAATCAATAGCGATATGCTTCATTCTAGAGTGAAGAACCGGATGAAGACTGAGATGAGCTGCACCAATATTATCACAGAAAAGATTAGGCAGCTTAGAAAGCCTGACACCCAGCTCCCGAAGTAAGGAAACTAAGCAAGCAAGCTCAGAGGTAGCCGTTGCTAAGGCACGGTACTCCGCTTCTGTGGAGGATCGAGCAACAGCCCGCTGTCTACGAGTGCTCCAGGAGACTGGTGATGAACCAAGAAAAATAACATAGGCCGAAGTTGAAGTGCGGTCATCAACATTGCCTGCCCAGTCTGCATCAGAGTATCCCCGAAGAAAAATGGAAGGCGAGGCTGAGAACCAGAGTAAAACGCCATTGAAGATTGTTTGTTTAAGGTACCAAAGTAAGTGCTTCAATGCAATCCAATAAGTTTCAGTGGGGCGATGCATAAACTGAGCAAGTTTAGTCACTGAAAAGCTAATGTCAGGATGGGTGAGACCTAACTATACCAATGAAGCTCCTGTAGACAGAGCTGTCTGTGGACGGAGAACCATCATCAAGCTGCAATGATGGTTTGGTTGCTAAGGGAGTATGAACTAACTTTGAACCGTCCATATGAGCACGCTCAAGAAGATCCCAAATATACTTGTGCTGGGTTAAAAACAAACCCTGACGTGTTGGAATAACCTCAACACCAAGAAAAAAATGCAAGGGACCAAGATCCTTCAGGGAAAATTGCTTTCCAAGACGATCAATCACCTGAGAGATAAACGCTGGCTGATTTCCTGTAAGAATGAGATCATCCACATAAACCAAAAAGCAATAGAGAATACCAGCATTGTTGTAGATGAACAGAGAAGAATCAGACTTGCAATTGAGAAATCCCAAACCCATGATAAAGCATTTTAACTCCTGATACCAAGCATGCGGTGCTTACTTGAGACCATAAATGGACTTCTTAAGATGGCAGACATGGTGAGGAAACTGTGGATTAACAAACCCAGTGGGTTGTGCCATGTAAACTTCATCCACCAGCGTGCCATGTAAGAAGGCATTGTTAACGTCGAGTTGCCTTAGGGACCAGCCAAGCTGAACAGCCAAAGAAAGAGTAGTATGAACTGTCACTGGCTTGATGACTGGACTGAATGTCTCAGAATAGTCAAGACCAGGCCATTGATGAAAGCCTTTGGCAACGAGGCATCCTTTGAATTTCTCAACAGAACCATTAGGCAGACGCTTAATGCGAAACACCCACCGAGAGCCCAGCAGATTCTGCAAAGGAAATGGAGGTACTAGTTCCCAAGTACCATGACGAAGGAGAGCATTGAACTCAACAGACATAGCCTCCCGCCATTTCGGATCTCTCAAGGCTTGAGAAACACACGTAGGTTCCATGATAGAAGGAATAGGATGTTTGGTGACAGAGAAAAACTGCTTTGGTTTGAAAATGTTATTCATGGAGCGAGTGACAATAGTTCGCCGAGGAGGGGAAGGATGTTGAGATGCAGAGGATGAAATAGGACAAGGAACAACTGATTGAGAAGTCGGAAGTATACCAGCGGAAGCAGAAAGGTTGTCGGGGGCAGAAGGCACACAAGAACGAGTAGCAGAAATTGGAGAATGCGGCCGAACAACTGGAGGAACATCTGGAATAAACCCATCCGGAGTAGCTGGCAATGGTGAGAAGAAAACAGAGCCCATGTTAGCTGAAGAAAAATTCGGAGAAACAGCTGCAAAAGGAATAGATTCTTCTACAAAGACAACATGCCGGGATAGATAAAGTCTCTTTTGAGATAAATCCCAGCATTTGTAACCACTTTGGTGAGTGGAATAACCAAGAAAAATACACAGACGAGATTTGGGTTGTAATTTGTGAGAGGTATATGGCTTGAGCCATGGAAAACACAAACAACCAAAGGTCTTGAGATAAAGATAATTGGGAGAACGACCAAACAAGACATGAAAGGGACTCTTGAAGTTTAAAAGAGGAGTAGGCATGCGGTTGATAAGAAAAACGGCTGTTTGAAAAGCATGAGACCAGAATTGGAGTGGCCACGATGCTTGATGAAGCAGAGTCAACCCTATTTCCACAATATGGCGATGCCTACGTTCAGAAGTACTATTTTGCTGTGGTGTATGGGGAGCAGTAGTAAACCAACTAATGCCATGAGTAGACAGGTAAGGTTTGAGTTTTAAAAACTCACCGCCATTGTCAGTATATAGATTTTTAACAGGGAGATCAAAATGTTTTTCTAAGAGAGTGCGAAGCTGGATGAAAAGCTTTGCAACGTCTAATTTATGAACCATAGGAAAAATCCAGGAATACTTGGTAAAATGATCAATGAAAACAACATAATATCTATAGCCATCCATTGACAGTTGAGAAGATGGACCCCAAACATCAGAGTAAAGAAATTCAAGAGGCTTGGAACTAACAAGTGAAGAAGAACAAAAAGGAAGTTGATGAACTTTATTACATTGATAGGAACTACAAACATCAAAAGATTTTGAAGTATTCAAAATAGGAAGTGAATGGAGATGAATGATCTTGGAAACAATCCGAGAGCTTGGATGACCAAGACGCCGATGCCAGCCATTCAAGGAGGTTTTCTCACCAACGCAAGCTAGTACACGAGATGAGGAAGATTCAGACAGAGGCTTCAGTGGATAGACACCATTCTCACGACACCCCAAAGAAGAGGAGCTCCCGTTCTCATGTCCTTTATCAAATAATGCCAAGGAAAGAATTCAATAGACACATGATTAGTTTTGGTGAATTCATGAACTGAAGTGAGATTTTTCTTAATATCAGGAACACATAAAGTGTTATGAAGATTAAAAGTGTGGGAGGAGGAAGGAAGAACCACAGAACCCACATGAGTAATTGACAAACCTGATCCATCACCAATTACCACTTCATATGTACCTTCATACTCAGAATGAATGGTTAGAATAGCAAGATCAGAGGTTACATTATGTGAAGCCGCCAAGTCCACAAGCCATTTCTTCGAACCATGAGCAGCAGACGTAGCAGTGTAATTAGTATTTGCATATCCTCCTTTGGTTTTCATCATCTGGCAACATGTGCGAGCAGAGTGACCTATTTTATCACACCATTGACAAATGGTAGGAAATCGATTCTGCTTGGAAATAAAGGGTCTTTGATTTGCAGTGGTGTTTTGGTTTTGCTGTCGAGTAAAAGACTTGGATTTCCTATTAACAACATTTGCAGTGACAACCAGTGAATTAACAGTGCTGTCAAGACGATGCACATAAGCTTCATGAGATACTAAAAGGTCATGAAGTTCTTCAAAGGAGAAAGGTTTCTCCCTGGCACGAATTGGTGCCACAATATCCCGAAATTCAGAGCCTAAGCCATTGATATCAACACTCGTTTTTTTCCTACCTTCTCGCGGTCTCCTTCATCGGAGATCGGAGATGGATGGTTGTTTCTTTCTCGCTCTCCGTTTCTTCTCTGTTCGTCTGTGTCCCTCCTCCTTTCCTTTTCCTTTTTTTTTTCTTCTTTTCTTTGCCTTGCTTTTTCTTTGGAATTGTGCTTGCTGCCATTGATACTCCATTATCTTCTGATGATCTCACACTTTATATTCTCAATGGCTTAGGCTCTGATACAATATAGAGGAAGGTAATCTTGTATTAACCTTAACTCTAAAGTATTACAGGTGAAGGTATATATAGACCCGATCAGTTACATGAGGTTGTTATAACAATACAACTGTATAACAAGAATAACAAGGTTGTTAGAACAGACTGAGGAAAGAATCTCAGGACAAGCATTCAGACAGAGAGATTTCCGTTATAGTTGTATCATTCACTCCAAGGCCAGCTTCATGAAAAAATTGACAAAAATCCAATACCTTTGGATCGAAGCTATCAAAAGGAAGGGACGGATTTGCGGGGGCTGCGTTTTTGACGATCGGGCTTCGATTGGAGTGGTAGGGATGCATGCTAACCATTTCCATAGGGCTCAAGATCGGTCCAAAGCCTGTGTCCTCCATGCCTTTCCTTCCCTTAAGCCGAGCAACCTCCTCTTGGAGAAAGGTAGGTGAGTCGGGAGGCAGACGGTACCCGGGCAACATGAGGCAATTCAATCGAACACACTAAAACACTCGTTCATGAACTTCTTTGGCCGGGTGTGCGCATTTTGATGCCCACCATACTCTTGAACGGTGCGAAATTTGCCTCAGTTGCATTTGTAGGGAAACGCCTCTCCATTGGATGTGGCCTGTCGTGCTCTCTTCCTGTCGTTCGCCCGAGGTTCCACCGCACCAAAGGAAGACACGGGCGTCGGAAATCTGGACAAGGGAGAGGACGTTGGAACCGAGGGGTTTGGGGGGTTTGTGCGGGGAGGGCCGCATTTGAAAGAGCGGAGCGGAAAACTATTCGCATGGAAATGGCTGCTGGAGTGATTGAGCCCGAGGAATATCTCAGAAGATCTGCTTTTAAATTACTGTATCACTGAATAAGTGGCAACATTTGTTGCGCCGTTTGAAATAAGAGGCAAAAATTCTGTTGGGAGGAAAAACATTTACCTGACGAATTAATGCATGAACTCATTTTATTTTTTAAAAACAGGTCTTGCCATGAATGAACAGTGACAGCTTGCACTTACACCATATATTGGACACATTTTTGCAAAAGGCATAGAGCATTAATAAGGATGATGATCCTTGCGTTCCACTTATTTACGGCCTGTTTTATTACTGTCTCACCATCTTTCTTTTTTTTGATTTTTCTAGTATGCCCTTGTACTATCCTTATGGTGCGCTCTCTTCGCCTGGGATTGAGTGACTGTAGTGGTTTTGAAGGGTGGTTAGGGTGATTGGCTGTTTGTTTATAATCAGAGCTATGGCATTTTACGTTGTGGTCTACGTTCTAATCAGGCTTTATTTATTTTTTGTTTGTTTATTGCTTATCTATTTGGCTATCTATTTATCCTTTTATTTACTAATGGATTTATTTGCCTGTTATGATTTTATATACAACCATGGTTCATATATTTGGTATAACTAGATGTTTTGACAATCTAATTTTGTCAATGACTTGATCAATTATTAGCCATTTTTGACAGCTTTGCATAATATGTTAGCCCATTAATTATTTGAGCTTTGCTCAATTTTGTCATTATTGGAAGTGCAGTAGATCTCTTAAAGTTTCAATAAACGTTGTTCTCGTCGTTAACAAACTACAATTTTAGGTTATTTTTATCATTCTATATTTGCAAGCCACAGAAATATTTGATAATCATAAAAAATGTCATTTTCGAATTGAAACCTTAAAAATCCACTATTCCTTACATAGATATCACCGAAAAAGTTTAATAATTGCAGTAATGAAGGCAGACCTTAAAACCTCAAAATCTCCTAAAAATGAAACAATTATTTGATTAAGAGAAATTCAAGTTTGCCATGTTCCAACAGAAATATAATCTAGTACCACAGAATCATAGTTACTTTATTAGGTTTGTCATTTTCAAGAATATCTAATAGGCCAATTTAGTCAAGTAAAGTCATGGTATTTTACCTAGTGTTTTGACTAGTCCTTAGTTAATTTATTAATATATTGCAATAACTTTATGTTATATACATGGTTTGGTTATTTTGAAGAAGGAGATGTTCTCACGGCCTTATGTCCCTGCAGTTGAGTTGATCAAATGTCATTTTTGCCGAATTCACTGGAAGGTAGTTTTAACTTCCATTGTCGCTAGGAGCATACCGTGCTTGCTTCAATTTTATTGTTATCAGAATTTTAGTAGGTCTTACATAGCCACATTCAGTACCTAGGTTCTGGGTTGTTTTTCTCATCTTTATATTCACATGCATTATTCAGATATTTGATAAGTAAGATATTGAAATTATGAAGGATAATCATAAGAAATATATTTTTAAATTAAAAATTAAAAAGATCCAATATGCATCTGATGGTGATGTGATGTAAACAACCCGATATAGTAATGATTATGGCCACAAAACATAGTAGACTCCAACAATCATAGAATTCTCTGGTTAAGGCACAATTGGACATTCCCCTTCGGCATGTATGAAGAGAAAGATAGCCGAGTAGGAGGGGAAGAAGAAGAAGAAGAAGAAGTGCAATATGAAGTGCACTTCATATTAGATTTTCTTATTGCTTTTATTAGGTATGTTGTTATCAAAAATGTGTATTAGGTCTCTTTAATTAGGTTCAAGCTAAGAGAGATGGAATTCCATGTAATATTCTTATAGCTCTTAGTTAATTGATCAATTGATTAATCCACTTGGTTTGAATATTTGGTACATGGAGAATTTCCGACAATTTGATTTCCTTGTTGAGTTAATTAAATCAATCAGATTAATATGTTAATTTTCCAAGTAAACCAGGCTATATATCTTAAGTTCTATTTAGATCATATTGATCATGAACTTTCTTTAATTCTCTCACAAATGCTGGAAGTTTATTAGGTCTTTTAAAGCTTCAACTAAAACACAAAGTTTCCTATAGTTAGCAATTGTTGCCCCCCCCCCCCCCCCCCCCTTCTTTTTTTTTAATTTCATCGATATATTCATGTGCACATTTCCAATATCTGCAAAATACTTAAACAATGAAGGCAAAGCCTAAGGCTACATTTGGCATCATGATCACTTTTTTAAAAAATAAAATATAAAATCTATTTCTATTTTTAGAAAATTTTGACAATAAAAACATGTTTGGTAGTCACCGTTGTTTTTATTTTTTTATTTTAATAATAGAGAGAGGGAAGGGAACTCTTCGACTAGGGATCCCTCGGGATTGTCTTGTGGACCCTTCTCGTGGTCTTTGCTAGACCCAGGCATGGGTGACGGGATCAAAGAGGGAGGAGGCTGTGGGGGCATCGAGGTGGAAGGAGAGCTAGAGGAGGTAGCAAAGGAAAAGGAGGGGAGAAGGCAAGGAATCGGAGGATGGGACGAACACAGATAGGTGGAAGAGGTGGGAGGGAGGAAAGAGGAAGGATCTCTTTGATCATGAAGCGTGTGGGGGTGTGGGTGACGATATAGTAATCATAGAGTCCGAGAAAGAAAATATATCATGAAAGCTAAGACTCGATTCAATTTTATAGCTTAAAAAATATTTTTACAAATAATGGAAGTAAAAAAAAATTTACTTCCACTTTTTCCATGAGTTATAGAAATTAATTTTAAAAATAAGAAAACTAGACATATTTCTTGCATCAATTTTATGTTTTCACTTTTAAAAATAAAAATAGGATAAAAAAAGTCCAAATAGGGTATAAGAATTGTTCTTTCCAATTGCAACTTAAACAGATCCAAATATGCACGAGATATTGTTGAAGCTTGAAAAGATCAGTACAAAACCAATAATGACAATATCCAAGACTCAGTATGTTCCCAAAAATGATAAATTTCTTTATTTATGATAGCTAGAAATTAAGTTGTCTGCTATGTTGAAAAACAAAAGAAATCGTCCCTGCTTTTTTTGGTTTTCTTATCTTCAATAACGTATTTGTAACAACTTAGGATCTCAACCAAAAAGATAGCTAAAATATATTATTTAGATTCTTTAGTTCTGTATAAGCATCAAAATTTGTCTAGTGCATAGTGCATAGCCGGTGTGGGACTAAACATATACCTACATAGGTCCTTATAGTGTAACAGATTTGACATTAAAAAAACATAAAAGTACATGAAAAAGGTCCCTTTAGTTAGGCTAATCTTAAAAGGCATCGCATTTTACAGTCTTATTTCTTTATTAATTAAATTAATCCATTGCTGTAGTTTGGGAATTACACGCACCATTTGAAAAATCTACTTAGTTTAGAAAATTGCTTCATCTCCCTCAAACCCTTCCTAAAACTTTCTTAGTTCATAGTTATTCCTACTATGGTATTTAAACCCTAGTAGATCACACACCTACCATGTTTTGTAATGAAAATTCAAATTTAACCTATGCTAGGGACATTAATGCGCGAACATAGCAAGATTCTTTAAGGAGATGTTTGAGTGGCATGAGGCCACCAATTAGTTAATTACTTAGGCCATTTTTTCCAGTTTTGAAAGTATAATATATAGATCATTTTAAGTTCCATTAAAGAACTTGCTTAGCTAATTGAAGAAATCACAAATTCCAAGTATACTTGTTCGAACCAGATCTATTCAAATGCTGGACGACCCGCTCAAGCCTGAAGCATTTCGGACGAAAATAAGCCTGGATTTTAAGCTCACCAAACTCGTCCAAGCCTGAAATTTGAGCCTGCTCATTAAACAAACTGAACCGAGGTTTAAATCGGCCTGGTCCAAGCTCAAAATTTATAATATATATAGCCAAGGCTGCCTAATTTGGTGACCAACCTGCCCAGTTCACTTGATTAAGGAAAGGAGGCAGCATCTAGGATTTGAAGATCCGTCCTCTAATATCATGCTGATGCTGTTGATGTGGGCTCCACTGTATCCAGATGGTACCAACACTTTCTTAACAAGTGATGTCGTACGTGTTCCTGTGGTGGCCCTCGCCTACGCTCTCTGCATAGGGATCCTCTACCTTTGTTCTGCCAAGGTAGCTAGGGTTTCTACGTCTGGTTTGCCTAGTTTGTGTACGCTCTTGTTCTACATTGGGATGCTTTGTTTCATCCATGGTAATTAATAAATAAGTCTAGTCATGATCTCCTATGCCCTCTGCATCTACGTCCTCAACCTCTTCATCACCTTCCTCTCCACCCAGGTCGACCCTAAGGTCCAAGAGCTCATCAACAGCTTCGGCCCCTCCCTCCCAGCCACTCCACCAATGAGTTCTACATGTTCGTTCGCCGCCTCCTCGAGTTCAAGTTTTGTGCGGTCTCTTGCCTTTTCCCACTCTCAAGCAACAACCCACTTGGTCCAAAATGCCGAAAGGCCCGACCCAATGCCCGAAGCTACGAAGCTCCGGCCTAGGAAGTAAGCCCAAAGTTTGACCAAACTAGTCGGGCTCGAGCCCGGTTAACTTTGGTCATACCCTGTCCGAGCTCGGCCCAGCCTGTTTGATGAGCAGATCTAATTCCAACTACTGGGTTTCTAACATACTAATCTTGAACTGGAACATAGTGATTTTTTAATTAGCTTGGCAATTTCCTAAAAAAAAAAAAGCTACCTGAACAGATGCAAATGGATCTGCCTAAACACCATCATAAGGATATCCAAAATTTTCAATTTTTCTGGCCCAACATTGTAGACCAATAGGCCTTCCTATCTCTAATTGTACATTTGCATATTTCGAAGAAGCTCATAAAATTTCGAGACATTATCAGCTTTGACGTTTATCCCTTCAGGTGGAGATTAAGCTCAGATTTTGTGTCTTCGATAGGCTGGCCCTCATTCCTTTGGGATTTAAAGAAACATCCTACCATCCTTAGGTCACTGATGCAGGAGAAGCTTGCCTAGCCCTGGTCAATGATTTGAGCAACCATAACACTAACATCAAGTTTAGCCAACTTAGCCCCTCAGTGATCGAGACAGTTGACACAAAAGAATCAGAGGTAATGCTCCATGAGACATTTGATAAAGTTAACGGTCTCATTTGAGAAGCCAGTCATCTCCATGGAAGCTCCTGCTCTTGTTGGGCTGGACCAGACACTACAAGAAAAGGGAGATTTTCTAACGCTTTTTTCCCGACGCTAGGGAGAAGCGTCGGAAAATTTTGGTTCAGCGCCAAACTTTACCGACGCTTCTAAAAAGCGTCGGAAAAGCTTCGGAATCAACAACGCTTAAAAGCGTCGTCTAAAGTTTCGATCTACAATGATGCTTATAAGCGTCATCGGAGGCCAAATCCATTTAAATATCAGCCCCCTCTCGATTGATGCCCTAATGTTTGTAAACTCCTCATCTCCTCTCCTCTCCTCCTCTCTCTAGCGTCGACATCAATCCACCGCCTCCTAATGTCTTCCCTCTTCTTAAACCCTTAAACCATCACCACTCTAACCACTTCTCATGTGATCTAGGGTAAAGCAGCCATGGCCACTCGAGCTGGAATCCTTGAAGATCCCAAGCCCTCCAAGAACGGTACAAATCCTGCTTCTCCTTCTCCTTTTCTTATTTTTTCCCTTTTGCTTTCACTTTTTCTTCTTTTTTTTCTTTAAAGAAAAAACTGCGGGATTTGTTTCCCTAAACACGAGCATGATGCCACCCCGCCCTGGCAAGCTGCGGGATCTGTTTCACTACCTGCAATGCCCTCACGGCGAACTCCGTTCTGTTAAAAAAGAACCAAAAGCATGAAGAAGAAACCACCGAGAAAGCATGGCGACGGCCAAAGACCCCAATCCTCGGCCTGTACGAACCAGCAGTAGCTTCTCTCGCAATCCCTCCTCCCCCTCCGCCGCCCTGGCCTCGCCTCCCATTCCCGGCGTCAAGCCCGACCCCAGCGGCGTCGTCTTCGTCTCCTCTGGCATCCCGGCCCCAGCAGCGCTGCCTTCGTCTCCTCCGACATCCCGGACCTCGACAGTATTTTCTCCGCTCACAATCTTTTCTTCTCTCCTAGTTCTCCTCCTGATGCAAAGGACAAAGTTACCATCTTTCTCCTTTTTTTTTTGTTTTTATTTTAAAGTGGCTAGTTGATTGGCCTTGTAGAGTGGTTTCTTGTGCTGCAGGAAAAGGGGTTGAGAATTGCCTGGCAGTACAAGAAGTATTTTGGGGAGCGGCAAGTTCCTGAACTTCATAATAGAGGTGAAAAAAGAAAGGGTATAATTTTAAATATTTTTTTTTAAAAAAAAATAATATAGCCGATGCTTATAAGCGTCGGCATTGAGTCTTTTAGCGACGCTTTTAAGTGTCGCTAAAAACTGATCTTTTACGACGCTTTTCAGAAGCGTCGGAAAAAACTTTTTCCACTCAGGTATCGCCGATGCTTCTGCGACGTTTTGTTTAGCGTCGGCCGAACTTTAACCGATGCTTATAAGCGTCGGTAAAGATCATAAAAAATGCCGGAAAAGATGTATTTGAAAAAGGCTCAGTCCATTAATTTATTATTCCAATAGAAATTGCTACATTTCATTGTATTGCCAACGTAAAGGCCCAATTAGAGTTGAACAAAAGGCAACTCAAATGAAGAGATTTGAACTATTTGACCACCCTTTGAAGCAAATGATGCAAATATTCAGGTCAGGTGGCTTCGCTAACTGATGGCTGTGAGAGCCTGCCGGTCTATTATAAGCCCTTCTGGCCCAATGTTTCAATAACACATGCCCTCAGAAAGGGAGACACCAGAACTATTTAACAGCTACCTGAGAATTATGTACCAAAGAAAAACTACCCGAGAATACTATTTAATTTTTTAAAAAAACTGAGAAAATGTTAGTAACCATGGTATTTGCCGTTATGAAAGAAATAACGGCTCTTATTTCTCTCCATAAGTTTTTCATTAGACCTCTTGGAATAACAGATAGTCTGGTAAAAAGTCCATTATTTTTTTCTTAAATATATCTAATCATGTTGCTGTTCATAAAATAAAATTTTGTATTTTAAACTGAATAGAAAATTATTTTGGGGAAAAAAGACCCTCTCTTTAGGCCGTAATCCAGACTGGAATCAGACCAACCTCATTCATATCCCACGACAAAACCTGGAAAGCCCAGACAAATATTGGCGTCAGTGCAAGTTGGGCTGGTTATCTCGATCCCACTAGACCCAATCTGTGCTGTTTAGAGAGCTGTGCCCTAGATATCGCATAGCCTTGTTTGGTTTAAGTTCCTAAATATAAACGCAAGTTAGAGTTAGCTTAGATTCAAGTTTAGGGCTCGAGTAATCTGTGATTCAACTCAATACTGACCTATTTTTCCCGTCAAGCTAGGCAGACCAAATTTCGCAACGTACATCTAACTTGACCTCATAATACACAAAACAAGTTGATCTATCCAATCTAACTCAACCCAACTAAGCTTGACCTATCCCAACTTAAATGAGTTATACATGGGTTACAAACTCTACATCAGGCCAGATTCAGATTCAGATTGGGGTGATCGTGTACCCAAGTCAATTCAACCAATTTGCAGTCTGAAACATAGTCAATAATGATTGGTTTAGTAAAGCGATCAAAATGTTCAGAGTGATGAAGCATGAAGGAACAGTGCCTGACGAGATCATGATGGTTGGTGCTTTCGAGCAGGATCTAGGGACTGGATAATAGGCCCGTCGCAGACCGCGTCAGATGGGGATTGACCCACTTCGATCAAATGTCGTTCTTAGCCCCGCATTATTTGATGTGTACGCTTGGTGCCGGCAATTTGAAGACCGCGAGAGAACTTCTCAATAAGGTGCCTCGGAGAAATGAAGTGTCCTAGAACACGATGATCGGTGCTTACAGCCAGTATGGTCGGCCGAATGAAGTCTTGGGAACTCATTTAAGGAAATGTTTACTGTTGGCCTGATAAAGGAGTTATGGTTCTAGGTCAGAGGATCAATGCTTCCATATAGCGAGAGACGGGTGGGACCGAAGATGTTGCTATGAGTACTTCCTGTATGTGCATTTATGCTAAAAGCTGGGATACACAAGGCACGCGCAATCCAGATTTTTGGTGGTTTAGAAGAGAGGGATGTATTGGCATGGATGTATGGACTACGCATCCATAGTATTCTCATGTTGATCGGAGGCCATGGTCACTGGTCACAGAGTCTACGTATGTGCGACCATCATTGACCATTCCTGCATGGCTGCGAGCAGTCAGTACTCCTATAATAAATGTAATATGATCAGGGGCAAGACCATCCTGTTGCATCTTTGTGAACTACACATCCAAAGTTTTGTGTGCAGCTCGTTGCTCAACGATCAGACCATGGCCTGAGGCGGTGGTGCCACTTGCCCCTTCGCAGAGGAGTCTGATATAAACTCTACCAACGAGGGCCCTGTTAAAAAATGAGGAAGAACGCTCAAGAAGAAAGCGGTAGAAACTCTCAAGAACAAAGTTTGGAAGAGATAATTTTATTCAACTCACACCTTACAAATAGATGCTTACAACCTTTTATATAAACTTCATGTGACTCTAAAAATTCCTACATGTAACTCATAACTCTTGACTCTTAATATTCCAAACTCATGCCTCTTCACATTCTACAACTTATGACTCTTGACCTTCTGACTCTTGTGACCCTTAGCATTTCACCTTCTTGACCTTGACTTGACTTTGACTCTCCAACTAGAATGCTAGTTAGATGCCACAACACCTTAAGAATCAAGTTTATTATCCAACACCCTCCCTTTAAACTTGATTCTTCTCCTCTATCAATTATTCTAAGCTTGAATTTTAATCTCTGGAATGTGTCAACTTTGAGAGGCTTGGTGAATGTATCAGTCACTTGATCTTGAGATTTGACATGTACAAGCTCGATCTCCTTGTCCCTCACGTGCTCTCTTATAAAATGATATCGAGTATCAATGTGCTTGCTTCTTTCATGATAGATGGGGTTCTTGGTTAGTGATATGGCGGATTTGTTGTCAATGAACAATCTTGTATATTGCTTTTGTGGAAATTGTATCTTCTTTAGTAGGTTTCTTAGCCAAATTGCATGACAAATACTAAAAGAGGTAGCTACATATTCAGCTTCACATGTATAAAGAGTAACAATTGGTTGCTTCTTCGAACACCATGTAAATACAATGTCTTCCAAGTAAAAGACGTAGCCGAAAGTGCCTTTTCTGTCATTCAAGTCTCCTCCCTAATCGCTATTCGAGTAATCTACAAGACAAAAATCTTTGAAAGAAGAATAAAATAAACCTTGTCCAATAGTACTCTTGATGTAGCGAAAGATTCTCTAGCCTCCATATAATGACTCACAAGTCCAACTCCATATATAATATCTAACTTTGTAGATGTCAAGTAACAAAGACTTCCAACTAGGCTCTTGAACGTAGTAAGATCTATCTTTTCTGTATCACCATACTTTGTTAATTTGTGTCACATTCCACCGAAGTGTTTGTCGGATTACAATTTTCCATCTTGAACTTCTATAATATTGCATTTGCATATCCTTCTTGTGAAATGAAATGCTCTTTTCAGTTTGTTTCACTTCTATGCCCAAAAAATAGGACATAAGGCCAATGTCTGTCATTTTAAACTTCTGAATCATAGATTTTTTGAATTGCATAAACATGCTTGGATTGCTTCTGAAAGAGGTAGGAACAATTGACCCACAAACATGTGTGCGCACAAGTTCTAGTGGCTTCCGTACTCGATATGTTGTTTCATTTGGAAAGCTCCTTCTGTGATGTTTGCCGAGAAGACAAGCTTCACAAAGCTGCTCTGGATGTTCTATAAATGACAATCCCTTCACGAAATTATGCTTAGATAAAAACTTTAAAGCACCAAGGTTAAGATGACCATATCTTAAATGCCAAAGTCAAGATAAGTCTTTAAAACAAGCCTTCAAACATATAGCAACTTCGCTTTGGATGTTTAGAAGAAACATTCTATTCTTTGTCATTTCAATATGTGCAATCAATATGGCACATAGTAAACGTTGAAAATATATGTATAAGTGACATTCTTCAAACGAATCAAAATAATACCTTTGCCCCTTACCACAATTTTAGAAGAATCTCCAAAAGTAACTTGACCACCTACCGATTCATCAAGCTCCGCAAACATGCTCTTTTTGACACACATATGATTGCTCGCTCTAGTATCAAGATACCAGGCTTTCTCTTTGTTGCCTTATTTTTCTTATAATAGAAATGATCCTTCTTCTTCATTTCTCTTTTCACCATAATTAACCTTCTCATCAACTTGATTAGTAGCAGTCCAACAATTCAAAGAATAGTGCACAAACTTCTTACAATTATAACATTGAATATTAGATTTATCATACCTCCTTCTTTCATATAGCCTTCCTCTACTACGTCCTCTTCCTCTTATAGGATTTGAACCTTTCTTCTTCTCTTCATTGCTTGGTGAGCCATGTTCAATTCTTCCTCTTCCTCATCCTCGGCCATGGCCTCGACCTCGTCCTCGGGCTCTTTCTTAGAGTTCTCCCATAATCTTTTTTTATAGTAAGCTTCGTTTGTAGAACTTGCTCCAATATATGGTTTTTCTTCCTTTCTTTTGTTAAGCTTTTTCTCATGAACTTGCAAGAGCCTATGATTTCTTCAATTGTCACTTCCTCCAAATCCTTGGATTTTTCTATGGCTACAACAACGAAATCAAATTTTGGGTCCAAAGACCACAATACCTTTTCCACCACTCGAACATTGGTTAGAGTTTCACCATTCCTCCTTAATTGATTAACAATCACCATAACTCTTGTAAATAATCAGCAATAGATTCTGAATCTTGTATTTGTAAAGACTCAAAGTCACTTCTAAGGCTTTGAAGATGAATCTTCTTTACCTTATTGTTACGGGGGAAATAAGCCGCCATGCCCCACGTGACCGGCACGCGCGCCCAGGAAGATTACGGCTGCCCTTTGATCCAGCAATCCGACCCCGAGTCGGACATCCTCAGCTCCGCAGCCCGACCCCGAGTCGGCTGCCCTTTGATCCAGCGCTCCGACCCCGAGTCGGACGTCCTCGGCTCCGCAGCCCGACCCCGAGTCGGCTGCCCTTTGATCCAGCAATCCGACCCCGAGTCGGACATCCTCGGCTCCGCAGCCCGACCCCGAGTCGGCTGCCCTTTGATCCAGCGCTCCGACCCCGAGTCGGACGTCCTCGGCTCCGCAGCCCGACCCCGAGTCGGCTGCCCTTTGATCCAGCAATCCGACCCCGAGTCGGATATCCTCGGCTCCGCAGCCCGACCCCGAGTCGGCTGCCCCTTGATCCAGCGCTCCGACCCCGAGTCGGAGATCTCTTGATAACGACAGGCTATTCCCCAGAGGCACGCCGCGGCCTCCTGCTCCACTACTCCCTGCAACGGCTGTATCCGATGCTGCTCCACGATCTCCTGCATCAGCCGTACAAAGCGGAGCCCCACTATGCCCTGACGTGGCCGTACCCGGTGCTGCTCCATGACGCCCTGTAACGGCCATGTCAGTGGCCACACCATCGTGCCCCACGATAACGAACCCCCCTGAGAGACCCCCCAGCCAGGTATATATGCGGCTGGGGGGAGAAAGGGGGGGTGAGCAATATCTCCCAGAGCACTCTCTTACTTGCGATTATCACCTCTCCTCCTCCTCCAATCTCCTCTGACTTGACCGTCGGAGGGCCATCACCACCCTGGTGGTGGTGCAAGGCTTGTTTGCAGGTTTCTTGACGGAAGGTGGAGCGCAACCAACACCAACCAAGACAACTCAGACGGAACCCCGTTCACACCGCAGTGCCAATCGTTCTCGGTTTGGACCACCAGCAACAGTTGGCGCTAGACGGAGGGCCGAATCTTAGAACGATCGTAATGGCACGGCGAGGTGGTCGTGGAGCTTCCAATGCTTCCGGTCGCGGAGCCTCTCGCGCCTCCGGCCGAGAGGCTGCTGCGTCCCCAACGCACTCTCAGCAGCACTCCACCGCCCCTTCTCCCATTCAGACGGTCGAAGCTGCTCAGTTCGACCAGCTAGCCCAGCAGGTTCGCACCCTCGCGGAGGCAGTGCAGAATCTGCAGGGTGTGATCTCTCGGGTGCCGCAACGGGCTCAGGAGCCGCTGCCCCCCGAGCACTCGCCTCTTCCTCACAACCCGCGCTCCTTCCTCTCCCATGGAGAGGAGCGCCGGCGCGAGGAGGATTCTCGAGTGCGGTCCATTCTGCCAGGACCTTCTCATCGGAGCTGTGCGGGGTACGAGAGGCGGACCCGGGCGCGTTCTCAGACACCCCAGTCCTCGAGGGGCCCGCACTCCAGTCGGTCCCCCTCGCGCCGCTCCTTGTCCCCCACCCACCGGTCGCGCTCCCTGGACCGGCGGGTGGACGATCTCCACAGACAACTCCAGGTCCTGAAGGGCCACTCCAAAGATCCCTTCGCTGACTTGGAGATCTCCTCCCAGCCGGCGCTTGCCTCGAGGATCCTGCGGACCCCGAACCCGCCGGGGTTCAAAATGCCGGCGATCGAACCCTACGACGGGGCGGCGGACCCGCGGGACCACGTGGAGAGTTTCAGGACTCTTATGCTCCTCCATGGAGCATCGGATCCGCTCCTCTGCAAGGCCTTCCCGGCGACCCTCCGTGGCCCGGCAAGGGCATGGTTCGCCGGCCTGGAGGCTAACTCCATCCAGTCCTTCGACCAGTTCACCCGCTTCTTCATCAGCCATTTCGCCGTCAGTAGCAGGCGGCGACTGGTCTCCGACTCCCTCTTTGATGTCCGGCAAAACGAGGGAGAAAGCCTGCGGGATTATCTCACCCGCTTCAACAAGGCTACACTGGAGGTCCGGAACCTGAGCCAGGAAGTGGCTCTCTCAGCCCTGAAGCGTGGCTTCCGGAAGGGCAGACTCACCTTCTCCCTGGACAAACGCCTGCCGCGGAGCTTCCCGGAGCTGTTATCTCGGGCAAACCAGTATGCAGACGCCGAGGAGGCAGCCTCCCACCGGAACAAGGAGGCCGCCGAGGCCCCTCTAAAGCCCGGGAAGAAAAGGCGAAAAGAGGCACCCCAGAGGAGGAGCCCGACGCCTCAACGCCGGCGCAGAAGCCCGTCACCAGCAAGGAACCACGGCGCCACACGCCCTCGTTCTCCGCACCGACGCTTCAACCGGTACACCCCACTCCTGGCCCCCCGGGCCCAGATCCTCATGGAGGTCAAGGGGCGGGAGGACCTCCCGGTCCCGAGGCAGATGAAGAAGATCCCTGGGAGGAGGCCTTCTCGGGCGTACTGTGAGTACCACCGAGACCACGGCCACGATACCGAAGACTGCTTCCAGCTTCGGGACGAGATCGAGGCTCTCATTCGCCGAGGGCGTCTCGGTCGATATGTAAACGACCGACGTCCCCCGGCAGACCCGCGTCCGGCCGACCCAGCCCCTCAGGAGCCTCGGGAGCAGAATCGACCCGTTGCGGGAGTGATCCACACCATCACTGGGGGCTGCTCTCGGCCCGTGAGGAACGCAGGGGGCTCGGCGGAAGCATCAGGAGTGGCCGTCGCGAAGAGGCAGCGGGTCGGAAATGTAATCGCTTTTTGTGATGAAGATGTAAAGGGGGTTCAGACTCCCCACGATGACGCCATGGTGATCTCTCTCACTATGGCGAACTATGATGTAAGGCGTGTTCTTGTGGATAGTGGAAGCTCAGCTGATATTTTGTATTACGAGGCCTTCCAAAAGATGAGCATGTCCCGACAATTGTTGCACAAAACATCCACCCCCCTCATAGGATTCACTGGAGACGCTATCTCGGCCGAAGGTGTCATTGAGCTGCCTGTGACTGCGGGCGTTGCACCCGTAGAAGCCACGGTGCGACTCGGGTTCTTGGTCGTCCGTGTCCCCTCGGCCTACAACGCTATCCTCGGATGACCCGGACTGAACGCCCTTCGCGCGGTGGTTTCTACCTACCATTTGCTCATGCGGTTCCCCACGGCGGCCGGGATTGGAGAGGTCCGAGGTGACCAACCAACCGCACGGCAGTGTTTCCTAGCAACTCTCAAAGGGAAGAAGCCCATGGAGGCCCTAAGCGTCGAGTCCCTTGACGCCAGAGACGAAGTGGCCTTGCGGCACGGGGAGCCGGCCGAGGGCGTAATCGAAGTTCCCCTCGAAGAAGGCCGCCCGGACCGCACGGTCCGGGTCGGTGCCAACCTCGACTTGGAAGCTCGGCTCCGGTTAGTAGAATTCCTCCGAGCCAATGCTGATGTGTTTGCCTGGTCGGCGGCCGATGTACCTGGGATCGACCCGGAGGTCATTTCTCACGCCCTCAACGTCGACCCGACCCACCGACCAGTAAAGCAAAAGAAGAGACACTGTGCCCCGGATCGGATCCGGGTGGTCGACCAGGAGGTAGACAAACTCTTGGAGGCAGGTTTCATAAGGGAAGTGAGCTACCCCGAGTGGCTGGCAAACGTCGTACTTGTCCGGAAGGCGAGCGGGAAGTGGAGGATGTGCGTCGACTACACCGACCTGAACAAGGCGTGCCCCAAGGATAGCTTTCCGCTTCCGCGAATAGACCAACTGGTCGACGCGACTTCCGGATATCAGCTGCTGTCTTTCATGGACGCCTTCTCCGGCTACAACCAAATAATGATGGCTCCACAGGACGAGGAGAAAACGGCCTTCATAACAGACAGGGGGCTGTACTGTTACAAGGTAATGCCCTTCGGTCTGAAGAACGCTGGCGCTACTTACCAGCGCCTCGTCAATAAAATCTTCAAGGAGCAGATCGGCCGGAACATGGAGGTGTACGTGGACGATATGCTGGTAAAGAGCCGCCATGCGGATCAGCACATTGCGGATCTGGAGGAGACCTTCGCCACCTTGCGGAAGTTTCGTATGAAGCTAAACCCAGCGAAGTGCGCCTTTGGTGCTTCGGCCGGGAGGTTCCTCGGCTTCATTGTCAACCAGCGGGGGATCGAGGCCAACCCGGACAAAATCAAGGCCATCCAAGATATGTCCCCTCCGACCAAAGTGAAGGAGGTTCAGGAGCTCGCTGGGAGGGTCGCCGCGCTCGGACGATTTGTGGCAAAATCGGCCGAACGCTGCCAACCGTTCTTCAAGGTGTTGAAGCGCCCGAAAGACTTCCTCTGGACGGCTGAATGTCAAGTGGCGTTCGACCAGCTCAAGGAGTACATGGCGTCTCCTCCCCTGCTGTCCAAGCCGCAAGAGGGGGAGATGCTCTACCTTTACCTGGCGGTCTCCCCAACCGCAGTCAGCGCAGTACTGGTTCGGGAAGAGGCAAAACTTCAGAAGCCCGTGTACTACACCAGCCGAGTCCTCCGGGATGCCGAGACGCGGTACACGAAGGCTGAAAAGATCGCCTTCGCGCTGCTGACTGCGACCAGGAGGCTTCGCCCCTATTTCCAGGCTCATTCTGTCACCCTTTTGACCGATCAACCACTGCGGCAGATCCTCAGCAATCCTGAGAATGCGGGACGGCTGGTGAAGTGGGCAGTAGAACTTGGTGAGTTCGACATCCGCTACCAGCCCCGGCCCGCCATCAAGGCCCAGGTGCTCGCGGACTTTCTCGCTGAGTGCACTGTGCAGGAGGCGGAACCTAGGCCGCCGGAAACACCCAGCCTCGATCTCCCGATCTGGACGCTCCACATTGACGGGTCGTCGAACCCTGAAGGTGGAGGGGCTGGGCTGGTCCTTACCAATCCCGATGGAGTGATAGCCGAGTATGCCTTGAGGTTCGGATTTCCAGTGACCAACAATGAGGCGGAGTACGAGGCCCTAGTCACGGGACTCAAACTCGCCAAGGAGCTCGGCATCCGGCGTCTGAAGGTCTTCACCGACTCCCAGCTGGTGGTCGGGCAGGTTCGAGGGGAGTTCGAGGCACGGAGCCCGACCATGCAGAGCTACGTCCGGAAGGTGCAAGCACTCATTCCCGACCTCGGCAGTATTGACATTCAGCAGGTCCCAAGGAGCGAAAATGCTAGGGCCGACAGGTTGTCCCGCTTGGTGGGCGCTGAGGCACACAACTTGTCAAGGGCGATATACCTGGAGACCCTAGATGCCCCGAGCATCGGCGAGGCTGAAGCGGTAATGGCAATTGATCCGGAACCATCTTGGATGGACCCGCTTGTAGCTTACCTCGCCGAAGGGATCCTCCCCGAAGATGAAGATCAAGCTCGGCGACTTGTTATGAAGTCCGCCCACTACGTACTCTACGAAGGGAGGCTGTATCGGACCTCGTTCACCGCCCCCCTCTTAAGGTGCCTCCGCCCTTCGGAAGCGGCTTACGCCCTCAGCGAAGTCCACGAAGGCATCTGCGGATCGCACCTGGGGGCTAGGTCCCTGGCACATAAGATCATGAGGCAAGGCTACTATTGGCCGACCTTATTGGAAGACTCAAAGGATCACGTACGGAAATGCGACGCCTGCCAGCGCCACGCCAACATCCAGAGAGTCCCCTCTGTTCCCTTGGCGCCAATCACCGCCCCCTGGCCCTTTGCACAGTGGGGAATGGATATCCTCGGACCATTCCCCATCGCTTCGGCCCAGCGGAAATTTTTGATTGTCGCCATCGACTACTTCACCAAGTGGGTGGAGGCAGAGCCACTGGCCACCATCACGGAGGCGCAAGTCCGGAAGTTCGTAAAGAAGAACATCATTGTCCGATTTGGGGTACCTCGGGTCCTCATCTCGGATAACGGTCGACAGTTTGATAACAAGCATTTCCGAGACTTCTGCGAGGAGTTCGGGATCGAACATCGGTTCACGTCCGTGTCGCATCCCCAAACCAACGGCGAGGCCGAGGTCACAAATCGGACAATCCTCCAAGGTATCAAAGCGCGGATCGGACGGACGGGGCAAGCTTGGGTCGAGGAACTCGAGAATGTCCTTTGGGCGTATCGGACCACGCATCGGACTCCTACCGGGGAGACGCCTTTCAGCCTAACCTATGGCACGGAAGCCGTTGTCCCCGTAGAGCTCGGACTTCCCTCACCTCGGGTAGCCGCACACCGACCCGAGGCCAACTCGGAGCAACTCCGAGGGAACCTGGATCTCTTGGAAGAAGCAAGGGAAATGGCGCAGGTTCGGATGGCAATGTATCAGCGGAGGGTGGCCCGATATTACAACTCCAAAGTCCGACCGAAGCTTTTCAGAATTGGAGATCTGGTGCTGAGGCGAGCTAAGGCATCTCAACCTACGGAAGGTGGGAAGCTAGCGCCGAATTGGGAAGGCCCGTATAAAGTTCGTTGGGTAAACCGACCTGGCTCCTACCAGTTGGAAGCCCTAGATGGCCGAGAAATTCCAAGGGGCTGGAATTCCGCTAACCTGCGGATGTATTACCAGTAGAACAACAAGGCCAGAAAGACAATTTGAAAAGGTGCAACACTTTTCATTTCAATAATTTCTGGTTACAATGGCGTGCTCGTGTGATTACAAGGAATTCCCAGAGGGGAATTAGGGAGTAAAGAAAGCAAAGAAGAGGTGGAGAATCCGTGGAGCTGAGGACCGAGGATCCCAAACCCTCAACCCAAAGCAGCTGCAATCCCACCGGAAGTGGGTGCTTCTAACCGGAGGCGCCATCCAGCACCTCACCAAAAAGACGAGGAGCCGCCGCAGAAGAAGCTCCCGCTGCCCCCAGGGGAACGCCGCCTCCAAAGGATATTCCCATCCTCCCCAGTGGTAGGAAAGAGAAGGAATTCGAGGGGGAAGAGCATATGGAGGCGCGGTCCCGGACTGAGCGTCTGGTGCAGAGCTCAATCGGGAGGCTGAACTTCAAGGAGGGGAGATGTGATCCCGGATGAAACGCCTAGAGCGGAGTTCCGCCGGGAAGACCCTCCTTGTTGATCCCAGATGAAACGGCTAGTTGGCTGAAGTCGCAAGGGGAGCGCCTCCCCTTTCCTTCAACAGGAGTCTCTCAGTCATATGCCAAGGAGGAGGTCCGCGATCCATGGCAACCTGAACAGCTCCGGCTTGGCAAACTCCATCGTACCTGCACCTGTATTTATAGCCAAACTGCGGCCCCCTGGTCGTTCCGATGCGGGTGGCTCCAATAAATGCAGGCGCATTGAAACCGGAGCCGTTCCGGCTCCCGAGGCGTATCTCCCCGCAATTTCCTAAGCGTCATTCTCCTTAAACCGCATTCTTTGTGCAGGACAATCCGGGTGTCATGTACCCCTAGGTCCACATATCTCCGCTCGCGCCCAGGCCGTATCCTCCTCGAAGAACCCGCGTATCGCGGCCGCTCAACTAACACTCCTCGCAAGCAGCAGCTGGCGATCCGATTTCCCAGGTAACGCATTAATTAGCGTTTAATGCCCTTCTCGTGTTCCCCCAGGCAACGCTTAGAGAAAAGGAGAAACATGATCGCGGCTGGCCACGGAGAAACCCCGTCGGGCAGCGAGCGACAAGCGCACGACCAGCGAGCGGAATTTTTCGAGGCTCGGCCCTCGGATGCCTGGCTAGCCCGATGATCATCCCGGGAGCAGACTAGCCGGAAGCCCCAACCGGTCGCCTCGGCTTGCGCCAGCCTTGGCCGACCAACGAGTGGAATGTCCCGAGGCTCGGCCCTCGGATGCCTGGCTAGCCCGATGATCATCCCGGGAGCAGACTAGCCTGAAGCCCCGACCGGTCGCCTCGGCTTGCGCCAGCCTTGGCCGACCAACGAGCGGAATTTCCTGAGGCTTGACGGCCCTCGGATGCCTGGCTAGCCCGATGATCATCCCGGGAGCAGACTAGCCGGAAGCCCCGACCGGTCGCCTCGGCTTGCGCCAGCCTTGGCCGACCAACGAGTGGAATGTCCCGAGGCTCGACCCTCGGATGCCAGGCTAACCCGACGATCATCCCGGGAGCAGACTAGCCTGAAGCCCCGACCGGTCGCCTCGGCTTGCGCCAGCCTTGGCCGACCAACGAGCGGAATGTCCCGAGGCTCGGCCCTCGGATGCCAGGCTAACCCGACGATCATCCCGGGAGCAGACTAGCCTGAAGCCCCGACCGGTCGCCTCGGCTTGCGCCAGCCTTGGCCGACCAACGAGCGGAATGTCCCGAGGCTCGGCCCTCGGATGCCAGGCTAACCCGACGATCATCCCGGGAGCAGACTAGCCTGAAGCCCCGACCGGTCGCCTCGGCTCGCGCCAGCCTTGGCCGACCAACGAGTGGAATTTCCTGAGGCTTGACAACCCTCGGATGCCAGGCTAACCCGACGATCATCCCGGGAGCAGACTAGCCTGAAGCCCCGACCGGTCGCCTCGGCTTGCGCCAGCCTTGGCCGACCAACGAGCGGAATTTCCTGAGGCTTGACGGCCCTCGGATGCCTGGCTAGCCCGATGATCATCCCGGGAGCAGACTAGCCGGAAGCCCCGACCGCTCGCCTCGGCTTGCGCCAGCCTTGGCCGACCAACGAGTGGAAGGTCCCGAGGCTCGGCCCTCGGATGCCAGGCTAACCCGATGACCATCCCGGGAGCAGACTAGCCTGAAGCCCCACCAGTTGCCTCGGCATGCGCCAGCCTTGGTCGACCAACGAGTGGAATTTTCTGAGGCCTAACCCTTGGATGCCCGGCTTAGCGCCGGAAGAATTTCCTGAGGCCTAACCCTCGGATGCCTGGCTTAGCGCCGGAGGAATTTCCTGAGGCCTAACCCTCGGATGCCTGGCTTAGCGCCGGAAGAATTTCCTGAGGCCTAACCCTCGGATGCCTGGCTTAGCGCCGGAAGAGTTTCCTGAGGCCTAACCCTCGGATGCCTGGCTTAGCGCCGGAAGAATTTCCTGAGGCCTAACCCTCGGATGCCTGGCTTAGCGCCGGAAGAATTTCCTGGGGCCTAACCCTCGGATGCCTGGCTTAGCGCCGGAAGAATTTCCTGAGGCCTAACCCTCGGATGCCTGGCTTAGCGCCGGAAGAGTTTTCTGAGGCCTAACCCTCGGATGCCTGGCTTAGCGCCGGAAGAATTTCCTGGGGCCTAACCCTCGGATGCCTGGCTTAGCGCCGGAAGAATTTCCTGAGGCCTAACCCTCGGATGCCTGGCTTAGCGCCGGAAGAATTTTCTGAGGCCTAACCCTCGGATGCCTGGCTTAGCGCCGGAAGAATTTCCCGAGGCCTAACCCTCGGATGCCTGGCTTAGCGCCGGAAGAATTTCCTGAGGCCCAACCCTCGGATGCCTGGCTTAGCGCCGGAAGAGTTTCCTGAGGCCTAACCCTCGGATGCCTGGCCTAGCGCCGGAAGAATTTCGGGAGCCAGGAGTCAGCAAGACGCTACCGAGAGTTAAAAGAAAAAGAAGGACGAAGGCGAGATGAAGAAACATTCAACTTGCATTAATTTTCATTGTTTCAGGGCCGAGGCCCATACAATTTGGCAAAACGCCGGTATACAAAAAAAAAGAAGACAACGAAAGGTACAAGAGGTCAGCTTGGAGGAACTCCCGAGTCGGGAACGTCGGGCTCGTCCGCAGGAGGTAGGGAAGCAGCAGGAGAACCAACAGGCAATGGCGCCGGAGAGGAGTCGAGAAGGGAGATCTCGCTCAGGTCAACTTCGGGGTACTTAGCCGACACCCTTGCCAGGCCCTCCTCGAAGCCTAAGACAAAGGCTTCGGCCCCCGCGTCCGACGCGTCACGGACAAACTCGTCGGACTGACGATAGGTCTGTACTGCCTCCGACATATCATGAGCGAACTCGGCGGACTGGCGATAAGCCTCTACCGCCTGACGCCCGATTTCCGCACTCCTCTCGGCCAGCGCCGCCTCTGCCTGCTCCATAATCTGGGCTTTCGCCTCCAAGACCTTCGCCACAATCCGGCCTTCCGCCTCGGTGGAGACCCTCAGCAGCTCAGCCCGAGCCTCCTTGTGCTTCGCTTCGGCAGCAATGCGAGCAGCCTCAGCCTCCGTCAGGCGCGAATGAAGCTCCTGATCGCTCGCACGGGACTTCTCCAAGGCCGACTCCAATTCGCCCAGCTTAGCTTCAAGAGACCGGGTTCGGTTGCGGGCGTTGTCGGCTGACCGCTGGGCCTTCTCCCACCTCTCCCGGTAGTCGGCAGCCTTCCGGAACTGCTTCTCGGCCCGCTCATCCGCCTTCTTGACCTCGCCCTCGAGACCCGAGGCAACCTTGAGCTGCTCCTGAGCCTCCAACAGTCGCTTCTCGAGGGCAGCAAAGCCGAGTGCCCACTCTTCGGCCTCCCGGAGCCTCGCCTCGAAGTCCCCGGTCGTCCTGCCTGCCACAGCCTGGCCTCCCTTTTCCACTGCTTTCAGCCGGTCCTCGGCCTTCGCCAGAAGCCCCGCCTGTTCCTTGTAGCACTCCTCCAGACGGATCATGTACTGGGCGAGCTAAGAAATAGAAAAAATAAGGGAGTCAGGCGGAGAACAACAGAGCCAATAAATGGTGAAAAGCGGCCAGAAGAACACTCACCGACATGAGACAGACACAGCTGGCAGCCCCAACGTCAGAGACCTCCAACTCCCGGACCCGCCGACGGTCCTTCTCCAGCAGCACTGTTTCGATGAGATTTCGGGCGCCATCGGTAGTGAAGGCAGACCCCGATTTCTCCCCAGAGCCGGACGGTGGTTCTGCAGCCTTACCCCTATCCATCGCCTGGGGAAGAGTCCGGCCGATCGCGCTCGGGGCGGGGGTCACCCCAGGAATTGATAGGGTCCCGCTCGGTCGGGGCCTCGGCGCGTCCCTCCTCGAGTCATCAGGAGCCGACCGAGTCGAAGGCCGGGTCGGGGACCGATCACGTCCGACCCGTCCGTCTCGGGCAGGCTCGGATGATACCTCCGGAGTAGCGGCAATCTTACCACCGGAGGGCTGATACAGCGTCAGCTGCCGGTCCGTGCCCACGACGTCTCCCTGATCGGTGGGCCCGGACTCGTCGGTCGGCGTCGGAGGCACCTCCTTACGGGACTTCTTCGCCGGTGGGGCCCCGCTCGGAAGAGCTCGTTTCCTCCTCTGGGCTGCTTCCAGCAGGGACGCCCTACCAACAGCCTTTGTCTTCACCGACCGCATGACGTCGTCGATCTCTGCAAAAAGGACGGGATAGTCGGAGACGGAGAAACCAAAGGAAAGAACGGGACGAAAGAAGGGAAAAAGTCAAGAAAGAATCGGTGGCGGACTCACGGTCGGTGGGGACCGAGCTCAGACCGACATTCACCAAAGTATCCTCGGAAATAAGGCGGGCCACCGGGAGGAGCTGGCCCTCGGCAACCAACCCCTTCAAGGCGGCCAAGCCATCGGACTCCTCCCTTGACAGTCTCGATAGGCCGATCGGAGACTTCATCGGGGTCTCCCAGGTCGCCCTGATTTCCCAAGAGGGATCTGCATCAACAAAAAAGAAGCGCTCCTTCCATTTGTGAATGGAGGTAGGAGCCTCCTTGACAAGGCCGCATCCTCGCCGCGCTGCGAAGCACCACCACCCTTTGTCCTGGGGGTGGCCGCTCAGGCTGTAGAACTCCCAAAAAACATTCAGGGTGGCGGGGATCTCGTGCATACGGCAGAGAACCTGGAAGACCGTCAGGGCCCGCCACGAGTTCGGCACCAGTTGCGTCGGTGCCACTCTTAAACCCCGTAGCACCTGCATGACCAAGTCCGAAGGGGGAAAGCGGAACCCGGCCTGGAGAATGCCCTCATTGATGGCGATCTTCCTGGAGGAGGATGGGACATCCTCTCCTCAGGCCCCGGGAGCGTGGCGTTGCAGGCCTCGGGAAGGTGGTACCGAGCCACGAGTCTGTCTAAGTCTGTGGCGACCAGCTCCGACTTAATTTGGTCTGCTCTCACTTCGCCCATTCCTAATGGCCAATAAACCTACGGTCAGGACGGGGACAGGAAGGGGGGAAAGACCGGAGCGACTGGAGTACACTAATATAAGAGGGGAAAGTATGGAGAGCCCTAAGTAGAAGAATGGGGAAAACTCACCGGAAAAGAGGTAAGAACGGCTCCGAGAGCGCCAAAGGAGAAACAAGTGAACAGTCCGACGGCAGCAACAGCTGCGCAAAGGGGAAACTTGAAAATATCTGTAAAGAAGAAGACGGACGGGGAAAAGGCCCCCGATTAAATAGGCGGAAAGGCAAGTGACGCCTCGATGACGCCAGAGGACGCCTGGCTGCCGAAGGGTCGCTCGCGCCCCAAAGGCGAATCGACACCATTAAGGAAGGATGTCCGCCGAAATCCTCAGACTGCCAGGTCAGCAATAACCGCCATACGCCATAAAAAGGGCGGGGAGCTCGAAGCGCGCGCGCCTCTCCGAGGAACGGCGGCAATCCCGAAACATCACTCCCTTCACCTGTTCCCCTTCTGGTTCCAGGCTCGGAAGTGGGGGGCTACTGTTACGGGGGAAATAAGCCGCCATGCCCCACGTGACCGGCACGCGCGCCCAGGAAGACTACGGCTGCCCTTTGATCCAGCAATCCGACCCCGAGTCGGACATCCTCGGCTCCGCAGCCCGACCCCGAGTCGGCTGCCCTTTGATCCAGCGCTCCGACCCCGAGTCGGACGTCCTCGGCTCCGCAGCCCGACCCCGAGTCGGCTGCCCCTTGATCCAGCGCTCCGACCCCGAGTCGGAGATCTCTTGATAACGACAGGCTATTCCCCAGAGGCACGCCGCGGCCTCCTGCTCCACTACTCCCTGCAACGGTTGTATCCGATGCTGCTCCACGATCTCCTGCATCAGCCGTACAAAGCGGAGCCCCACTATGCCCTGACGTGGCCGTACCCGGTGCTGCTCCACGACGCCCTGTAACGGCCATGTCAGTGGCCACACCATCGTGCCCCACAATAACGAACCCCCCTGAGAGACCCCCCAGCCAGGTATATATGCGGCTGGGGGGAGAAAGGGGGGAGGGTGAGCAATATCTCCCAGAGCACTCTCTTACTTGCGATTATCACCTCTCCTCCTCCTCCAATTTCCTCTGACTTGACCGTCGGAGGGCCATCACCACCCTGGTGGTGGTGCAAGGCTTGTTTGCAGGTTTCTTGGCGGAAGGTGGAGCGCAACCAACACCAACCAAGACAACTCAGACGGAACCCCGTTCACACCGCAGTGCCAATCGTTCTCGGTTTGGACCACCAGCAACAGTATCCATGCAACCCAGCTATTAAATAGGTCAAAGCGAGTTGAATGTGTCAAGATTCTTGACTCATTTTAACAAGGAGGTCAAATTGGTTCATATGGCCCGAACTAATTTTCCCAAAAACCTGAACTCCCTTAAATTGGGTTATTTGGGGGTAAGGTCATAAATTACCACCATTGTTACATATCAAACTAAGCCCAAGCAACCTGATGATCAGCTCAGCTTCACTTGGTTTGTTTGCACCCGTGGATGCAAGCCGTGACCACTGGAAGAAAGAAGCTCAAAGGGCCTTTCCAGTCCTAAAGTCATGCCCTTACATTTTTCTTTTCTTCACATACTATGGCATCATGAATAATTATACTTTGCTAACAATTATCTCAAAAATATGCTTCAACATTCTTCTTTTCAATTTTTTTTTTAAATTTTAATATCTTTTATTAGATGCATTTGGTTATTTTTGTTGAGTTCTCTTGTATAGGTATCTAAAGAAAGGCGCTTCACTTTGAGTACAGCAAGTCAAGAGGTTCATCCTCTACATAAATTTTTAGTGTGTTCTCCTCAATAGAAACTGGTGGCTTTGCCTCCTTTACCATAAAAAAATAAAAGCCTCAATTAGTTGCGACTATGTAATCCTTTCAATTGTATGCTCCATCTCTAGTAGGGATGCAAATAGATTGGATCGGGTCTTAAGTGACCCCGATCCGATCCGATTTTTCGCTCGGGTCTTAGTTTTAGACTCAAATCTGACCTAATTGAAGATCGGATCAGGTCGAATCGCGTCCACAACTATAATTTTCATTCAACGAATTATTCAGATTTGATTGGGTCTACGTAGTTCCAGACCCAACCTGAATAATTCAAGTCGGGTTCGGGTCCGGGTCCGGGTCCGGTCCGTTCCTCATCGGCGAGTTGGCTGCTGTGGAGGAAGCCGACGCGAACGTGGCGGCAGAGGAGGGAGTAGAGTGCGAAGGTGCCGCCCTCGCCGTTGTCATCGGCTTGGAGCACGATGAAGACGTACTTGAGGAGCGGGAAGAGGTTGAGGGTCCAGAAGACGAAGGAGAGCATGCCGTAGATCTCCTCGTTAGTCTCCGAGTGCTGGATGTCCCCCGCGAAGGTGCTCTTGTACTCGTACAGCGGCGACGTGCTCAGGTCCCCGTACACCATCCCCAGGCTCTGGTACGCCAAAGTTAACACCGCCCTCCAAGAATCCCTCTGTCATCACCCAGCCCTCGAATCCTTATCAGCGCATGAAAACTAGATGATGTGATGAGATGAGATGAGACAGGGAACAGATGAGGAATCCAGCTTACCTTGGAGGGACTGGAGTAGATGCCACCCTCGAGATCCATGGCAAGCGGAGAGGTCTCAATATCTTGGAAAACACATTGAGTTTTTCCAGAGAACGCGTCGATGGGAAAGAAAGAATTCCCAGCTAAATGATGGGGTAGTGAGAAGCTCGAGAGGGGAAAAGGAGAGGGGAGGGAGTTGGGTTTGGGGGAAACTGTTTTAATTTTTATGGGCTTTGGTAGCGGTAGGTGAAATTTTGGAGCTGAGGGTCAAATGGGGATCGGAGGATCATCCAGGGAGGGTGAGAAGCAGCAGCAGCAGAAGAAGAAAGAAAGAGAGAGAGAGAGAGAGAGAGAGAGAGAGAAAGAAAGGAAGAAAGAAAGAAGGGGAGCGCTTTCCGCCAGCGGGTCTAAATGAGTAATCCGAGTGCGGGTCGGATCCGATCGGATCGAATTTCTTTTGGTAAACCATCCAAACTTGACCCTAAAAAAAATGGGTCGGGTCGAGTCCAGATCGGATCGAGATTGGGTTGACGCAGATTCGACTCAAAAAATAGAACTGGTCCAAATTAGGACCCAATCCGGCCTCACAGGTCCTAAAATTCAGGTTGGATCTAAACAGGTCGGGTTGGATTGGGTCACGGGTCAACCTGATCTATTTGCAGCCTTAATCTCTAGGGATATATAAACCTAGTATCATTGGATCTATGGCAGAGAAGATGGCTCTATTCGAGCCTCCAAGTGTTGCATTGCATTTTTATAGCTCATTGCAGGTTTGTCATTTACTTCATGCCCATGAACCTAAAGCTCTATTTTGAAGGTTCAAAAGATGACTTATTCCGATGTATGCATAATAATTCAGCTACCAGTGATAGAAATGGATGAATCCATTTACTTATTTCACTGAATTTCGTGGATTTGCATAAATATGCTACTTAATGTTTCTTTCCAGAAACTTTAGAGAGTATCTTAAATAAGTCAGAAGTAAAAGATTGAACCTCTTTAGGTTCTCATGGAATACTGATTATAGTATCAACAAAATATATGGGAAAATGCATAAAATATTAAATTTAAACAACCTAACATGCATAAGATTAGTTGTTAGGTCATTCATTCTTAAGTCGACAAATATAATGATTGCTTATACTATGTAGTTTATCTGTGTTTGGATTTGAGTTTTGAACGAAACTTGTCCCATGGATTCCTTTTTTGTGTTGTACGTTAGTATTTAGTTCTCACTTAATCCTCATCCTTCATTTGATGCTTCAGCTAGCGCATTGTCTACCTTGAAATTTTTTCATGTGTCAAAGCAATGAGGCTATGTGTTATTTTATAAGATTGGCACCCCCTAGTTGATTGGAATATAATCTTAAATAAAATATATGCTCATGAGATCTAGTGGTCTGATGTCTTTTCCTAATTGAAGTATTTTAGAATTTGTGGATATCATTATATAGATGGTCATTATAAATGCAATTTAGCAATTAGCCGATGAATTATACATTGTGAAAAGTTCAGCATGCTATAATACAATTTGATTCTTATCAATGTTGCTATGTTTGTATGGGGAGAGTTGGGCTCAGCAATGAGAATGGGAATGAGTGGCTTTCGTTTTAACTGTTTGGTTAAGGGGATTTTCATTCCTATTATGATTCCAGAGGTGAATAAGAATGCCCCTAATCTGCCAAAATCTAATCCGGACTCTCCATTAATATTCAAATTCCATTCCAATTTCAATTTCAATTTTAGCCACGGATCAAACGCGTCGGAGAATTCGGCCATTCTGATTTCCATTCTAATCCATTTCAATTTTGATTTCGATCCTGATCGCGAACCAGATGTACACTTGAAGTAGAAATTATCTCCCTCTGCTTGGACTTCAATCAACTATTTTTTGCCAACTAGACTTTGGCTCATTGGCTTGAACGTCTCCCATTGTTGCTCCTGCTAGGGTAAAGGTTCCAACTTCGCTGGCATTGAAAGATGACTCTCCCATTCATTTTTATATCAATTTGATGCATGCATTAGAGAACACCAAAAATATATGAATTTTGGTTTCTAGATATATTTTGCAGTGTACATAATGTTCAACCATTTGGATAGCCTATTATTAGTGTCAAAATTGTTAAATCCTTTTGCAAGAAGTTAAGGTAAAATATGTATTCTAATTCTATTTACATATATGTAAAATTATAAAAGTAAAGTAAATTTTTTGGAAATAGTTTTGAAATATAAATATAAAAGTTTATTTTGGAAAATATCATAGCTATGCTTCGTTTCATGTGCATATCATGTACCTGACGCTAGTGTATGAAAGCCTTAATAATTAGTTGAGTTCATGAAGTCAGTTGATGTAAGAAGTTTTTTTGAAATTTGAGAACAACCGTTACAAACTTTTATTGCCTGGTCCTTAAAATTCTTTCCCGAAGAACTCAGCGGCTATCAACTTGATTGCTCTGCCCGTTGAAGAAATCAACGAATGGCAGTTTCAAAACCATCTTGAATAGAGAGACGTTGGGCTCCAACATCTATTTATATGAAGCCCAAAAAGTAACCGAGAGGGAGAGAGACAGGCGCTCTCATTCTTGTCTTCCTAGCGGTGATATTTTCTTGATTTTTCTTTACGGTTTCAAGCAGAAGAAAAAAGAAAGGCCTTTCAAGCCCTATTTTTTTTCCTTTTCTATCCTTTCTTCATGTCCCACCAAACTATCGTGTACGAGCATATAAAAAATACCCTGCCGAGTTCAAGAGAATTTACAGTACTATGCATCAGTTCAAGAGAATTTGTAGTATTGTGCACGTCTACAAATTCAACGGTCCATTGTATCTTGGGGAGGGATCGCCAGAAATCAGTGCACGTAAGGAGGCGAATCTCTTTCAAAATTGATGGAAATATAGATCACCTAACCAAATTTAAAGTGAACTCGGTTTACTATCCATCTCTATGGAGCAGGTGCTCAACTACACTAGACAGGAGGATGACGTAATGCCTTAATGATATCAAGGCTATTATAGCAAGGTATAGAGTTGCAGTATACCTTTGAAGATATCACCGATGTGAGTATGACTGTGGGGCCGCAGTTAAATAGAGAATTAAGGCTTGTTCTCTAAGAGACACTCACAAAATAAGATACTTGTGTACGACCGTAATGCGCTACCCCGATGGAACTCACATGTAGGGTCAACTCTTAGTGTTCGGTATTCTCAAAATCTATACATAAAGTCTAAGTTCAAGACTTTGTTTACTTCGGACCGGCGTGGATGACGAAATACTAACTAGATGAAGATTCAAGTTCGGAAGACATCTTTCATCGAAAGCTAAGTGTACTGATTGTTCATACTTTGAATTTTCAAAATTTCTGTCATTTTTAAAATTATCTCAAATTTTTTTGAAATTTCAAAAATGGTGGGGAATTTAAGAAGTTTTTTTTTGAAATTTGAGAACAACCGTTACAGACCTTTATTGCCTCGTCCTTAAAGTCTTTTCCGTTGAAGAACTCAATGGCTATCAACTTGATTGCTCTACCCATTGAAGAAATCAATGGACGGCAGTTTCAAAACCATCTTGAATAGAGAGACGTTGGTTTCTTCATGTGAAGCCCAAAAAGTAACCGAGAGGGAGAGAGACAGGCGCTCTCATTCTTATCTTCCTAGCGGTGATATTTTTCTTGGTTTTTCTTTACGATTTTAAGCAGAAGAAAAAAGAGAAAGGCCTTTCAAGCCCTATTTTCTTTCTTTCTCGATCTTTTCTTCATCTCCCACTAAACTATTATGTACGAGCATACTGAAAATACCCTGCCAAGTTCAAGAGAATTTATAGTACTGTACACGTCTATAAATTCAACGGTCCGTTGTATCTTAGGGAGGGATCGTCAGAATCCAGTGCACATAAGGAGGCAAATCTCTTTCAAAGACAGTGACTACACGCCTCGGACCGATTACAGGTACTATTTATTTTATTGTGGATCAAAAGAAAACAACGTTGAAGAGGTACATATCAAAACTGGTTGTTTCAGTAAAATTAAATTACTTATGGTTTATTTGAGTTCTTTGAGGTGATCTACATTTCCATCAGTTGGTGCTTTATAATATTGATTTGGATTTGATTCCACCACACTTTGATATCAGTTAAACTTCCCCATCCCATTCAAAAAAAATAGATACGAACGTCTTGGGAGACCTTGTACTCTTCCCACACTTAAATGGGTTAGTCATGATTCACCTAAGTTTAGCTCCTAAGTAAATGACTTATTTATTAGAGCTTGAGCTAGGTATAACTCATTAAATGTCATAGATCTACACTTGCAAATCAGCAATTGGCCCAGAAATGGGCGCAGACCTTGTAGCATTGTGTTGGGATTTAGGCATTGTTTAAGAAGCTTGGGTACATGGACCTGCTTGGGTGTTTGTTTAGTCCCATATCGGTTGTATACCGAAGAAATCTTAAGTATTTTTATAATGCCAAAAAACTCAAATAATAATTTTGGATTAGTCTTTTTGCATAAGATCCTAGATCGTTATAAATAGTATCGGAATAGATTCAGCCTAATTCCCTCTGTGGACTTTGGGACGTTGCAGCACAGATTTTGGAGTTGATCACTTGGCTGATCCTGGTGCTTGCGAATTTGATTGAATTGGATCTGGTCAACCAGGCATGCTTAAAATAGAGAGACTACGTGAGAACATGTAGGCATATCCTTAGTCCGACATTGATTATATGTTGATACTTATACAAGGAATCCAAATAATTTCTAGCTAGCTTTTTACAGTGCAATCCTAGATTGATATAAAAAGTATTAGAATGGATCTAGTTCATAACCTAAGTTGAAAGGGACATTGAAGTGCATATTCTTTTGGGGCTAACCATAGGGTTGTCGGTTTGAAAATTTGATTAGATCATATTAAGAACTTTAGTCTCGCGATGATGCTGGGGCTTGGAAACAGAGAACATGTAAGGATTCGTGCAAGCATATGTTTAGTTTTATATCTATTGTGCATTGAGAATATCTTGAATATTTATATAGCACTGAAAAATTAGATAATAATTTCTCTTTAGCTCTTTTTAGTGAGATGTCAAGCCTTGGCCTCTGCAATTAGGTCGGCGATGAACTTGGCCATTTGAAATTTATGGTATTATTTGTTAGGGTCAGGGCCGGCCCAATTTTTAGGTGACTGATGTGATCGCCTAAGGCCCCAGTCCAAAGAAGACATACTGCAGAGAAAGCCTTAAAGACAAAACAGAGGAATAAAACCTGCTTAGTGAGTTCACCTTAAGCTGGCCAACTGTAGAAAAGACCTCAAAGATAAAATCGAAAGAAAAAGATTTTTTTTAGTGAGTTTGTCTTAGCCTCAAATATATTAAGCCGGTCCTAATTAGGGTTGCTGTTTCAATCATCGGTGCAGGTTTTTTTAGACCAAGCATACAATTCGTTTTTCAGACACGTTCTCACCCGTGTCCAGTTTTGCCTGCAGTACACTGTACGTAATCCACCAAACCGACAGTAGGACTCAGCGTAGTTAAGAAAAAAGGAAGGAAGTTGGCGTGACAGCGATGGAGATCCGGCCTTCTTACCACCCCAGTCTCATCGTCCTCCCCCTCTTTCTCCTCTTTTCTACTTTCTCTGGCAAAAGACGAAGGAAGGAACGCTGAAAAAATGGGTCTTCGCCTCTCCGTCTTCTCCTTCTTCCTCCTCGCCTTCCTTCTTCATTTCACCAGATCTGATGGTAAGCAATTCAATTCCCCCTCGCACACTCTAAATATACGCCTGCAATGTGGATCGTTTTTCGTATTTTGCTTGCGATGAATTTAGTTTGTTTTATACTGTTGATGTAATGGCATTGGCATAAGTTTTTGTCGGTATTTTTTTGTCTTTTCTTTTGGTTTACAACATAAGTTTGTCATTGATTGATCATACATTTGAGGTGAGATGGGAAATGAAAAGTTTTCCCCTTTCGGTGCACGCTAGATGTATGGTGCATTTCCTCAGATTTTTGCTTTTCTGCTCATTTTTTTCATGTAAGGAAAATGGATCTTGGATTTGAAACTATGTCATTGGAATGAAAAAGAAATGGAAGATCCCAGTTGGGAAGTTTATGAAAGATGAAATGGATATGCGACATTTTCTGATGATTTAATGATTGATATCCATGTCCATTTGAGATAAAATGGAATGATGTTTATCCATATTTGATGGAAAAGTTGGTTTCTTTTCTGCATTTCTGAATGTGTATTGGTTGTAAGTGAATGGTGACTGCTGGGACTTATTAGTCCGATATTTTGTCTTCTTGCTTAAAATTCTTTGATTTATGATATTAGATGTCGACGGGACAAAGTTTTCTGTTGATGTAGTCGCTGCTCTACATGTGATCCTTAATGTCTTCTAATCTTAATTGTTTGCTATTTGATAATATCTTTCACTTTATGTGTTAGTAACTAATATTATAAATGCACTGACCTTTCTCTAGGCATGTTTGATAGATATATAAACTTAGGGACTTTTCTTCTCCTTCTCCATTAAGCAAAATATGGATGGTTCAATGCTATTAAAGTTTATTTTGAAGAAATTTTTCTAAAACATTGGACGAAAAAACAGAGCATGGAAGATAGAAGGCTGTAAGGAGAAACATGAAGTCCAGCAGTGGGGCTACTAACGGCGTGGATGATGGATGGCTCTTCCCATTAGCTGATTTTAGGCTCTCACTAGTTTGGATGCTATGTCCACATCTTAATTCTCTAGAGACCGTCTGACCTAGGTGCACATAATGTGGCAAAAATCCAGGTGCTACTAAACTCTTGAGTACAAAAGTTGTACTGGAGGGGATTCAGACCCTCTTCTTCCTTTACAAGGTGTGGGCCAAACATATATGGTTGCACCATGAAAAATAATGGAGCAGAATATTTGAAGAGGAAAATGGAACAAAACTTTCAGGAAATGAAGACAGGTAGGTAAAAAGAAATAGCTAAATTTATGAACTCATCAAAAAATGCAATCACGTCCTTCAATCTAGATCTCCTGGAAAGCTTTAGATCAATACATATTTAAAAGTAACAAAAGTAGAGAAGAACCTCCACCACCTCAGATTATTGGGACTCTACCTGATAGACTGTTAAGTCTACTTAGATCTACTGATCTCCAATTAAGAATTACAGGTTTTTTAAGTTATCATCGATGATGATAATATTCGATCCAAACTTACCCATCAAATAAAGAACAATAACAGGAGAAATAAAATACAAGAAAAATAGGTTTGGTGTTTGAGATGGAACCTCCACTAGAGTTTAGAGATACACCACAGAAAACAAAGCATGTGTATGAAGCATGATGCCTCAGACTTTAATTTGGCACTTTGCCATTTGACTTGCAACATGAAAGGAGAAAGCATCTTCAAGACCAAACAAGAGAAAGAGGAACTTTCAAGATTGTATTTTGCGGTTGCACATTGAGAGATAGATATGAGAATCTAAGCAAAAATTTTCAAGATTTACTAATATAATACTCATGAACCAAAATCAAGAAATCAAGTCTTAGTTGTTCCTCTCATAGTAAAACTTATATTAGCATATGGCTAGTCTACGTATCTTCTCTCACATTAAAATCTATTATTAACAATGTAATTTGATGCATTGTACTGTGAATATAGTCTTTTTAGTCCTTATCCAATCTCTCAATTTAAAATCCAAAGGATTTAGTTCAAATTTTTTTTCTCCTCAACCACAAAATCAACTCTTTCTTCTTCCTAGCAAAGTAAAATTTAGATAATAGGGATATATGGTCACTAGAAACCCCTTTTCTCATATTAAAATAAAATATATCCTTCGCAACAAAATATTGTACTGTTTTTGTAATCTTTCATCCAATTCCTTGATTTAAAATCCAATCTTTCAAAGGATTCACTCAGTCTAGTTTCGGCTAGTCACTTGCTATTAGGAAAATTCTGTCCTCTTCTAGTTAAAAGAAGTCAGAATTTCCTGAAATAGCCAGTGACTAGTAAGAATAATCATTGGAAATCCTAAAATCTTCTGAAAGCTAGATCTTAACTTCTACATCAACATTGCTTTCTATCGTATCACCTATTCCTCTTATATTGGAAGATACAGATCGATTAAAATTTTCCAAAAACGATAAAAGTTGGTTTGACAGGGCTTTTTTGGAGGCCTAAACAGCCTCAAAACGGGGTTATTTGAAGGCTGATAGGCCTGTTGGTGAGTCACCATGCCATAGATCTTGAGAAGTTACTCAATTTGAAGAAAGAGAAAAACAAACCATAAACAGACATCATATATCAAAGTTATGCTCCAGGAAGTTTGTATGTGCGAATTGGCACAATTTTGTCTGGTAGAAGAAGCATTGATTGATCATAAATTTGAGAGTTGGGATTGAAAAATCTTCCCCTTTTAATGCATGTTATATGTATGGTGCATTTTCCTTAGATTTTTCTTTTCTGCTTGGCTTTTTGTTGGAAGTAACTGATATCCTTCTTTTCCTGTATTTTGGGCTGGATATATAGATCATAGATTCTATTTTGCCAAACTAAGGAAAAATTGATCCTCTTAAAGTATGACAGGCTAGCAGAGCAACGGCTAGCTATTTCTCTCATTTAGTTCTTTCTTTCTTTTGCTTCTTTCTTTCTTTAGTCCTTAATTGTAGCCATTGATTATTTCAAACTTTTGTATATATTGAACAAATCATACATTAATACAAACAGAAGGACACAGAGCATCTTCCTCCAATCTTAGTTTTCTTCACATTTGTCATGGTATCAGAGCGATTTTTATTTTTTGAGTGGCGTCATCTTCAAGTTCATCCTCGAGTTCTATCTCGAGTGCCTCTGCTTCCATGCCCCATATGGCTGCTGATCATTCCAGCCCATATTTTCTCCATCATGGCGATGGCCCAGGCATCATGTTGGTCTCGCAGCCCCTTGATGGTGATAACTACCCCACCTGGAGCCATTCCATGTATAGGGCATTAAGTGCCAAGCACAAAATAGAGTTCATTGATGGGTCTCTTCCCAAGCCAAGCTCGACCGATCCTCTGTATATGTCATGGGTTCGTTGTAACCACATGGTCCTCTCTTGGATCATCAATTCTATCTCCAAATAACTAGGAGCTAGCCGTTGCTCTGCGAGCCTGTCATACTTTAAGAGATCCTGGACTTAAAAACTCAAATATAGTGAATGAAAAAGAAAAAGAAAATTCCCAGTTAGGAAATTTATGAAAAATCAAATGGCGACTTGACCCTTTTCTGATGATTAAATGAGTGTTATCCATGTCCGTTTGAGATAAATGGAATGATGCTGCTCCATATTTGATGGAGAAGTTGGTTTAATTTCTACATTTTTGAATGTGTATTGATTTATGATATTAGATATTTATGGGGCAGAGTTTTATATGGATGTAGTCTCATCTGTATACGGGATCCTTAATGTCTTTTGATCTCAATTTTGTGCTATTTAATAATATCATTTACTTTACAAGTCAATAACTAATAAATGCACTGATCTTTTTGATTGATTTTTCTATTTTCTCTTTTTAGGCATGTTTTTTAAAGATATAGACTTGGGGGCTTGTTGGTTGCAGTATACCCCTGAAGAAGGGGTGGTTCATTCTTCAATCCCAACAAACAACTTTACTTTTTGGGATAATAAGATTAGCCTGGTCAATGCCACTTATCCCCTTATCCTAGGTTAAAATTATTGCTTTGAGGGGACGGGCAGGGTTGAAATAATTTACCCAGCAAAAGTTAGAGACTTATTCCTTCTCTCTCTTACTTTTTCTCCACGTTCCCCCACCTCCTCAGTTATCCCTACCAATTTCCAATTAAACGACAATTTAATCTTAATCTAGGGCTAAAGGAATCTTGGAGGGATATGTAAGGTTACGGACAGCTATCTCTGGATTTTCTATACTGCAACCAGAAACAGGCTTAAGAACATATTTACTGGATAGGGAACTATGATAGTAAATTACTCTCATCTGCACACATGTGATTGACCCAAGGACAATCAGCTGTCTATGCCTAGTAGTAGGCTAATTGTATAGTAGGAACATTATTGGTTAATTCGCTGTTTTAATTTGCATGAATTTTTTTAACTACAAATTTTGACCAAACTTGTAATCTCAATAACATTGTTGTCATTAAAAAAACTGTGAAGTTTACTGAAGTTTGAACAAAAAAGAAACCTTTTTCCATATTATGGCCTTTTCAAGTATGAATTTAATTTGTCTCTTTAATTACAAAATATTCCTGGATGCTTACCTTTGACCTAAGGAAAACTTATAGAAGGAGCTTTGGATCTCCTAGCTTGTTAGATTCTCATATTTTGAAACAATTTAAAATAGATTACTACATCAAGATTATGGATTTTTCACATGCAATGTGCGTGCAAAAAAATCGTTTAGGATAATAAATAGGAGTCACATGTTGATATTATATGGTCTGATATCTTTTGACAGATTGGTATACACCAGCTGAGATATAGAGGGCTGAGATTTCAAGTATGTCATATTAATGGTGCCTTATTTGGATGCAAATCAATATCTCGGTGAAACTAGACCCTTGTTTGCTTTGTCTGATGAACATCTATTTTAAAGCCTGTCATGAGTCAGAGCCAATCCAGCAATGACTACAGTAACAAGTTCAGTAGAGATGAAGATTCAGATTTGAGAAATATCCAGAAATTTTGCCAAACATTCTGAAAGAATTTGAATGGCAAATGAGTGAGAACAAAATGATAAAAGCAAAGAACTTAAGCTTTCCAAGATATTTACATATTTATTTGCATAAAAAGTAAATATGGGAGAGACAAGAATGGTAAGCAATAGCAAAAACATCACCAGCAACAATATATAGTATCATTAGTTTGTGAGACATAAAGCTTCCATAGGCTAGTTGTCAACAAATCATGACTAAACTATAAAATTTGCATGTAATTCAAGAGTAATTGAATAGTTCTGACTTCTGGGTTTGTTCATTTATGAGAATATTTTATTGAATGATCCAGCTAAAAAAATCAAAAACATATATTTTGTTAAATTTTATAATTTGTAACATATTGTTATCATGGCAATGACAACCAAGAGGTAGCTGCTGAGAGTCCCTGCCTTGGAGGACATCTTATCCAAGTGCATATCCATCAGACTCTTAAAAAGTAAAAAAAAAAAAGAAAGACATGAATCAAGCTTCAGACTTATAGTAAGCGTTACAAATCATACCTTTTGGAGATATTATGGCATGGGGCTCCTTTGCAGTGTCGCTTTGCTGGAAGGAAGGTGAGTAAAAGAAGGGTAGTTTACTACTGCCCTTTCTTCTTTGTTAGGAAAAAGGGTTATGCTTTGCTGCCCTTGCTGAGTAAGTAGCAACAGAGAAGAGACACAGAGCACCGACCTAGTCCTTCCACTCAGTGTGGTTGATTAAAAAACAAAAAGCTAAAAGGAAAGAGACAAATAAAGTAAGGAACAGAATAAAAGAAAAGAAGTGGGTGTGAAAGAAGTGAAGATCCATCCTTTCCCACCCTTCTCATTTTCCTCCTCCATCTCCTTTCTATTTTCTCAAGAAAAGGAAGCATAGTCAGAAATGAGTCTCCGTCTCTCCATTTTCTCCTTCTTCCTCCTCGTGTTCCTTCTTCATTTTGCCAGATCTGATGGTAATTCGATCCCCCCTTATTCTCTCTGAGTATATGCCTGGGAAGTAAGTTAAAGACTGTGGATTGTTTCATGTACTTGGTTAGCTATGGATTTAATTTTTTTTATAATGTCAAGGTAATGGCATGAGCATAACTTTGTTTGATGGGAGAAACATTGATTAATCATAGGTTTGAGAGAGATGAAAAATGTAATATCTCCCCCTTTCATTGCAGGCTAGATGAATGGACATTTCCTTAGATTTTGTTTTTGTGCTCATTCTGTTTGAAGTGACGGATATGCCCTTTTTCATGTATTCAGCTGGATCATGGATCCATTGCAAAATAACAAAGATGTGTCCTAGATTTAAAAATTCTAATATTGGGAAGGAAAAAGAGAAAAGGAAATCCTAATTTGGAAATATATGGAAGATGGAAATAAATATTTGACTTTTATGTCTAGTTGATGCTTGATGTTTATGACTGGATGATCGATGTCCATGTTGAATCAGATAAATAAAATGATGCCTTCAGATATTTGATGGAAATCTTGCTTTCTTTTCTGCAATTGTTGATGTGTTTTGGCTTGTGAGTGATTGGTGACTATTAGGACTCGGGACTAAATGTTCCCTTGCTTATATTTCTTTAACTTGTGAGTAAGACATTGATATGCACAAAATTTATGTTTGTAAAATCAAGAAAACTACATCATAAATTTATGCTATAACTTTCTCTAAATATAAAGCCACAATAATAATCCCCAACCCAGGTGTAGTACTTGGCAAACTCTTTCCAGCTAATTACATTATTAGAGACCCTTGACCAAGCCAAACTAACATTACAACATTGCTAACTTTCTGCCATCATAATATTCTAACCAATTGAAGGCATGAAATCAGTTTCAAAGTTTGGGGATACAAGCCTCAAGTGCATGTCTTTAGCCCAAGATGTGCCTTGGCAGCTGATTCAGTAGGTCCAACAAATTAACCAGATCTCTGAATAGTACCTTATCTGCACCGGTGCATTAAACGAAAACTTAAATTTCAGGTGAAAACATGAGAACACTATCAGCTCAATAATCAATAAAAATCAAGATCAATTTAAGGTCTCAAATGTCCCATTTTTATTTGGAAATCCCCTACAGAAAAATGACTGATGGCCGTAATGGAAAAACCTGTCTTTAGTTCTATTGCATGCCTAGTCCTGGAAAACAATAGTCTTAGTGATGTATCTCCACATTATGTTGACTCTGTTTGTCTTTGGCTTTTTGTAGTTTCATAACTTATAAGATGGTTTTAGGTGCAGTTTGATATTGATCCTTTACAGGTTTGAAAGAACTTAGTTTGTGCTCCATCATTTAAGCGTGACTTTGGTCTATCCCTTGTATATGGGCTGGATCTCCCTTTTGTTCCTGGTATCAACTCTTTGCTTCAGTGACAACATGAACCTTCATCCATCTTCTTTCATATCTTGGATTCTCTTATCACCATGATTTGTATGTATACCATATTCTTGAAAATACAAGCCTTGAGAAAGCTTTTCAATGGTAGTGCTTATGTATTACCTTTTGTCTATAAGTTTTCATTCATTCTATAAGAATTTAGATGCATCTCACAAGATAAATTTACCTTTTCAGTTGTTCTAGTTGGTTTCAAGTGCCAGCTCATGCTGGTCCATCATAGCAGGCATGCACTGGTGCCTGGTACAAGTCCCAAAGAACATGTTAAATCTTTTCTTTAATATTTTTAATTAATAAAATGTCTCTCTGATTTTTTTTGTTTCAGCATGGAATGTCCCATTCATATTGAAAATTAATGGAAAGGATGCCATGTTTTCTTTGATCTGTAATTAGTTGTGATATAGATGAAGGCATGCTCATTAGATTTTGATGAAAGTGGACAAAAGGGAGAGTCTATTTTGTTTTCATGTCGCTGCATGTTGTTGAGCTTAAGGATAAATTCTTTAAGAAATTTTTTAGGTCGGAATACTACATGCAATGTTTACCGACTAGCACCAAGACTGTACAGTTGGTCATTAGTATGGTACATACAAGTTCAGTATTGTTCCGACATACAGTACACCATGGCATACCAGTTAGCTAATTGGTGTGCCATTTTTTTAATTTTTCTTTTTTTCTATTTTTTTTTGTTTTCTCAATTTTTTGTTTCCGCTTATAATTTTCATAATTATTATTGTCTAATTTGTAATTTTATCACTGGTTTGACTTCATTTTTACCATGAAATGGACTTGAAGTAGACTAGTTAATATATTTATAAGTAAATATACATACAATACAATAAATGGAGTACTTTAATGTATTTAAAGTACAAAATATGTACCGATATCTAAATATTGTGGAACGTCAATGTCCCTTGTAGATGTCGGGATCGTATTCATAGTCTGGACCTAGCACCGCAGACCAAGACTCCTAGAGCATTGCGGTCCTCTATCTATATCCTCTCATAATTTGTTCCTCCTGGATAGCTAACCTGAGAGGAGTAATCTGTGCATCCTGGATAGGTACCCTAAAAGGAGTTTTTTGTCTGCCATTGGGCTGGCCATCCGAATATCCTGACAGTAAAATCCGACCCATAAAATGCTTAAGGCTTGAAGACCCACTCATATACAATTCCTCAGATGAACCATATCTATGCGAGTCATAGCCTTCCTACGTGGAATAGGATCTAATGTATGATTCGAATCTGGATACGTCCAGAAACCTTATTCTAGATGCCAGGTCATTTGCATCAATAGTGTCGTGCCCTAAATGATCTCGAAGGACCCGTCTTCTATATGTAATGGTATTCTCATGGGTTCTACTAGATCATGCACCATGGTCTCTATACTGTGTTGCATGAGTGAACTAGGGCTCATTGGTGAATTGAAGATCACCCTGAGGTTGAGTCATAAACTATTGTGTCACCTTGGCCACCAGATGCATTATCGCTTGAGCTACTATTTGCATTATCGCTTAAGCTACTATTGTGGGATGATCTGATCTCAGAATTTGAGGGAACAGACCTCGACTCTCTCCGATGGATGTGCAGCTAACTTTTCTTTACCTTTCTTGTTGGCCTGAGCAAAATGGCATTATGATTATTATAACTTTAAAGTACAAAATGATAGAAAGAAAGGATGGGGGAAGGTTGGGGAGTGTGGGGATGCAAAGAGAAAAGGAGGTGATTTGGGTCAAGGATCGCCGAACCGGTCGGCCACCGGACCGGTTCGGTACTGGTTTGGACGGAACCGAACTGGTACTATTGGTTTGGCTTGGTTCACGCAGCCAAAAGCCCAAAAAAATTTGGAACCGGTGCGAACCGACCGGTTCCCACTGGTTCCAAGCCGGTACTGCCCGGTATGGGCCGGTTCAAGACTGGTACGGACTGATAAGGGCCGGTACCATTTTTTAACGCCGAACCGGATCAGTTCGGTACTGGCTGAACCGGCAGGTATGGGCTGGTTCAGCATTCCTTGATTTGGGTTGGGGGAGGGCGGCAACATGGGGTAGCACTTGGGAGAGTGAAGGAGGAAGTGATGCTGGGGCATCATGGGGAGGAGGGGGAAGAGAAGTGGGCTGGTGGGAGTTGTATGTTCAGGATTATGAGAAGTATTAGACAAGGTTGTCAGGGGTTCAGGAGAGGGAGGAAGAGGTGGGTGAAGTGTCTGGAGCAAAGATGAGCATCAGGAAGATCATTATCTCCTCTTTTTATGTTTTCTCCTCTTTTATTTTCTTGATGGAAGGAGCACTTTATGGAAGTTCCGTGGAACTATTACTTTTACAGCTTTGACCTGCATCTTAAAGCCACACCTGAAATTTGATGACTAAAAACTGAGAAGTATTTGTCTGCAAAATTTCTATTGCAACCCATCCTTACTATATGTATGTATATACATATGCATTTTTGTATGTTATATATAGAGAGATATATACATATGTACGAACATATATGCATACATGTATATGCATGCATGTACATGTGCTTGCATGTATATATACATACATACACACACACACACATATGTATATATGGACATACATATGTATCTTTGTGTGTGTTTCTACTATGCTTGTAGTATACTCATGCATATACACAAACATGCACTTTAGAGGGCTATTGTGGGAGTTCCATAAATTGTTTCATAGATTTAATAGAAGAATCAACCATGTTAAACATTTGGGAGAACAATTCCGAGTTTTGAACAAAACCTGATCCCAGTGAGAGGAGTGCAACAATTGGGCTATCACTCTTTTCTGCTTTCTATTTCTTTTTAGTGCAAGTATGACCTTTCAGGAACTTGTCTCTAATATTTTTTTATGTTTATCAGAAACACTTTCATACTTTTAGGAGTTTCTAAACTGCCATCATTTCATATGGATGAAGTGCCTCATGATCTCTTTCTTTGCAGATACAAGCAGTGAACTTCTTAAAGGTATCAACAGCTACAGAGCTTCCCTCAACCTTTCAGCATTAACGGAGAATCAAAATGCGGAGTGCTTGTCAGAACAACTGGCCAAACAGTTTAAGGGTCAAGATTGCAGCAACACCACAGGCTCCAATACTGTTCCTGGTACCGAGCAACAGTTCCCCAACTATCCAGACTTTCTGAACCACTGCCATCTCAATGCAACGGTCACTCAAGATGCTGCTGTAATGCCAGCTTGTGTACCCGGTTTAGCTCGAGATCTTGTCCTGACCAACTTCACAAAATCACAATACTCTCAAAATCTGAATGATAGTCATTTTGTTGGAGCTGGGATCGCTGATGAAGGTGACTGGGTGGTGGTTGTTTTGAGCACGAACACGCCCACTGGTAGTTTTGCACCAGCAACAGGAGTTGCTTCAGTTGTTGAGGTCGCTCTTCACCACCAATTGGTGCTGTTCCTGCTGGGATTTTTCATTTTCATGATGAATTGATAAGTGTTACATCTGTCAAAATCTTTTATGTTCTCTCCATTTAAATTTTACTCATCAGCTTTTGAATCTTCCGTGACAATAAACTATATTTTCATGTAGAAAAGATGGTAGTTTAAAGTATGAACCAACAATATGGATTTTGTCTTGTATTTTTGCAGTTCTGTCTTGATTACAAAGATTATACAATGTCCGTAGCTGTTTTCGTCATTACTTAATTTCCAACTTCGTGCTGATGTAAGTTTGCTGCATATGATTGTTCTTTATTTTTGAATTTCAGGCCTCCCAGACTAGCAAATGATCTAAGCATAGGATTTGCCCCACTGGCTTGTGTTCATCTCAATTAAGCTTGAAATGTAAATAATTGAAAGATGATACATTATATCTTATGTTTGTCATTGTTTACAATATAAATCTATTTTGCTTCCAATTGAGCTTGAGCATAGGTTGTCCGACTCAATGAGATAGAGAATATTGTTTTGGCAGCACTTAAGGGTATCTAGTGTATTTGTGTCTCAATCAATTAGTTCTGTAGTGATCACTATGCCCAACTTGCTTCTCAATCAGGGAAAGTAAGTCCAATACTAGCCTAATGACTAGGCTTATTAGTTAAATATTTTAGAATACACTGAATAAATTTTGGTAGTTCAGGAACCACTGATTAATTTGCCTGTATCATGAAACATTGTTTTTCACAAGCTTCTGAAAACATTCATGAAGTTCCTCTTTCCACTCACTTTGGTAACACAAAAACATTACCATCGTCCTAGCTGCTTGTAACTGCATGCTGGCCACAAGATGAGTCCTTTCAATCCCAAGGATCAATAATGTCAGTCAAAGAGAATAATATTTTCCCATCCGCAATATGAGGATATTGTAACGCAAAATTGAATCTAGAATTCTTGTGATCTGGAAAGCTGAAGAAAATCAGTATCTTTGTTTGGATTGCAAAATATAAAATTCCATCTGCTGAGAATCTCGTAGAAGTGTATCCAACTTGTAGGGGACATAATCTCTTTGACCCACTTGTAATTTATTGTGTTGATAGGTGATTATGGTGTTATCTGTGCTCGTGAATGTAGTGCCATAGTTAGTGAACAGCGTAAGTTGCTGGTCTATTCTTGTGTTTTATTTATGTTCTCTTGTCTGATACTTTCTTCCACATAGTGATGTACATCTTGAATGTGGGTTATATCTAATATTGTATGATCTTCTCTCTTACGTGATTCGGTTCATAGTAATGCTGTGGTTTTCTTGTCACTACTATGAGTATCAGAGCATCAAGGTTTATAAAAAAAGGGTGGTTGACAAATTACTGCAATGGTAACATGTTGGTTTGATATGGAAAAAAACTGATAGAAGATAGTTTGAGCTTTGGAAGCTAAAAGTTCATCGGTAAGGCATTGCCTACAATTCATTTGTGCTTGTCAAATGAGGAGTTATTTGATATTATTGGAACAAAAAATATTGGCTGAGACCATATGTCTGGATGAGATATCTTTGGCAATCAGTCACTTTTCATGACATTGGATAGAAAGTCTCCAAAGGAGATAGAGCTCAGAACTCCTTGTGATTATCGTAATTTAAGAATACTTGATTATCATGCTGATGCATCATTTCCTAGTTGTCAAAGAAATATGCCGCTTCGGATCAAAGAAATATATCTTTATTGGCTACACTAAATGTGTGAAATGAAACCAATTATGGGATCCAATTGTCCACAAGATTATCAGAAGTTGTGAAATGCAGTTTGATGAATCAAATATGTCAAAAAGGCACAAACATCGAAACAACCTAAAGGAAGCTCGACATGATGTACTAGAGTTTGAGATTCAACCTTCAAGTTCATCACCAAATAAGGTCATTGTATTGGAGAACAGAATTATTGAATTTGAAAGATGGAGAACAAGATGAAAAAGGTAGTCTTCCTCTTATGCAGGCGGACAAACTCCAGTTATTTATTGGCACTTGACAAACGAATGATACACAACTTCACTTTTCAAGGATTTATTTGTGAAGGCCTCAGCCCAGTGCACTTGACGGGCCCAAGCTTGGCCCAAAAGGGGCTGGCCGTGCGTGCCCTGTGCATGATCAGCGTCCACCTCTCCGATAAGTACGGCTAGAAATTGGAATCTTAGGATTGTCGGGATCCTAGGGCTCCTAGGCTCCTCTATAAAAGGGAAGCCCTCTCCCTCCTCACAACACTCCACCAACAAGCAAACCATTTCATACTCTCTTTCTTCCTCTTTTCTCCCATCGAGTCCACGACTTTCCGTCACCATACTAGCCTGAAGTTGGGGCCGTCAACACCGTCGGAGCTGAGGTAATGCCTCAGCCTTCCTTTCTTTTTCTTTTTCTTCTTCTCATGACATGAAATTATTGTCGTCGCCGAGATATTGGCTGAAAATCGATCGGAAAGTCTTTGCTCACCATCCACTATATTTGGCCGAACTTTTTCTTCCTTTTTGCAGCCACCGCCGCCACTTTTCTCTATTGATGGGCCTACGACCGAACTCTTCAACCTCCCTACTTTTCTCTATGGCGGAGTCATGGCTGCTGATGAGCGATCAACAACTGAAAACAAGGAAAAGGCTTCAATTCCCATGTTTTTCCAAGCTTTTTTCTTGGATTTCTTGCTTGCTGGCCACCACCGCCAGCTGTCCACCCCCACTGGCTGCTAGCCAAGTCCTCTGGCACGACCCCAAGGATCCCAACCTCTGTTTTCTCTTTCTCTCTCTCCTCTTTCTCTCTTTTATCTCTCTTTTTTTTCTCTCTTTCCCTCTTTCTCTCTCTAAGACGACCCATGGATCCAAATACTAGTCCCATCTCCCTATCATATATATCTGGGTTGACCACTGCAAAGAGGCCCGAACCGCCTTGGTGCTCGGGCAACTTGCCGGACTAATCATCCTGATCCTATTGAATGTCCCTGTAACTACCATTGATGAACATTATTGAACGACCTTGGCCATGATCGAGTCCATGCCTTATGATTCATTAAACGAATCGTTTAGTCCGTGCTGCATGTCTTCGACCTAACTACAAAAATATTACATATTTTTGGCACATTCTTGTAGAAGAAAGCTATGATAGAATTCCCCAACCATTTTCTAGAGTAATGCCTACTTGCAATCAACATTTTTCAACATTAAATCCTTTTTACCGGAAAAGTATTATCACCGCTTAACTAAGAGCGCAACACTGAAAGATTTTAAATCCTCGTTATGCATACTTCCTTCAATCTTCGATATGCATGCTACCTTCAATCCTATACAGAATTGTCTGTAAATTCTCTCTAGTCGAGTAAACAAGCACCACCTGAGATCTTATCATCACCTTTTTAGAGTAATTTCTTTCCCATTTTTATCATTTTTTTAACCATTGAACTTGATACTTAATTTAGAGAAGACCTCCAGAAGGCCAGAATAGTTGCTAGAACAAAACCGAGAGGCAATAATCTTCTACAGGATGTCCAACCTTTTCTTCCACCTAGAAATTCTTTTGTCAAATTTATCCAATAAGGATAAATTCATCTAATAACTTTCTTTAATTCCGAGAAATGAATAGGAAAACTAAGTAATATAATGTGAGAACCCATGCGGGCGTGTGTTTAGTCCCACATCGGTTATTCGTCGAGAAGGTCTTGGGTACTTATACAGGGCTAAGAAACCCAAAAAATACCTTCCGGCTAGTTTTTTTGGGTGGGTTTCTGGATTATGACAAATGATATCAGAGCGAACTCGGCCTACGTGGACTAGAGGACACTGCAACACAGGTTCATGGAGGTTAACCATTGGGAGATAGAGGTAGAGTGGGCTTTGTGATCAGGGATCATGAGTCCAAGTTCATTGCAGTCGAGGGACGGCGCGCGTCTTCGACGAGTCAATCAGTGGTGCAGAGCTGAGAGCTACATGGAAGGGCATTATCTTTGCCAGATTGGTCCTAGGGATGACCTGTATCCATCTTGGAGGTGGGATATTTGTGAGATTATGGGAGAGCTTGCAGCATTCCGGGCTATCCATGTCTATTGGGAGGCAAATATTGCGGCCGATTGGGTTGTCTTTTATGCGGCACACCAATCAGGAGGATTTCGTTGGGAGAGTATGGAGTCAGCTCCCCCACCTCTTGGTTGGCTTCTTTTTTTTTTTTTGACTCTTATGGGCGCACTTATATACATATGGTGTGAGTTACCGTTGTATAGAAAAAAAAAGAAAATTATTGTTAGAATTTTTACACCTTTTGGAGTATCCAAGTAAACTACCTACCTAAGGTTATTATAGGTGGATACCTAGGTGCATGGACAACCTAAATACCTATGTGTCTGATGTATTTTAGACTTTCCATAAGGTAACTATTAAATCCCTTAGTTTGGCACCTAGACAAGTGTCTGCCTGCCTTTGTCTCCATGAGTATGTTATTTCTTGTTTTGTGAAATATTACTTTTTTTTAACTAATTCTATTCTAGTAAAGAATTATTTAAGCCCATTTGTAATGTGATACTAATTGATGCTTGAAAATGTTATATTTTTTTGAAACTTTAAATAATTTAAACCACCTGTTAGAAAAACTATTATGTAAAAATAAAATAGTTAAATAAAAATTTCATAATTCTGTAAGTACTTTCTTTTTTCTTGTTTCGTATGATGGACAAGAGCCATCAAAATTCATTAAGATCACGGATTATGACTGTCAACTAGTTAAATTATCCGATAACTTAAATTCATAATTACTATATATCAGTAAGATGCTCTGTGCTTTCTGTGAACTATATACAACTCTATATATTTAAACATAAAATTTATTAAATTTTGGGAAAATTTTTTGCTAAAAAAATTAAGATACTTTTTACTCAAACACCTGGCATCTGGGCATTTTACCTAAGTCATTTAACGGTCGAAACATAGGACCGTCTAGGTGATCTAACAATCTTGTATTTGATCCATATTCAAGATTATTTTAAGCCCAGTAAGGAATTCCAAATAATAAAGGATAAATTTCAGCATTATTAAAAACTAATCTTCAGCATCAGAAAATAACAAAGTGTCATCAGCATATAAGATCGATCTAATGCCCCCATTGATGTCTTTGGTTCCCAAGCTTTTAAGCAAACCATATACACTTGCCTCATGTAAAACAAGTTGAGACTGGGACCTAGCATTAGACCCAAACATATTTGGTTTACATTATGCCGACCAAACTTGATAAATTCACTTTTGACATGGCTGCCCATTCTGCAAATTGATTTGGACTAACGGACCATTATTTGGTGCTGTTACCAGTTATGCCCTTAATGACATAAGTGCACAAGGGGTGGCCAAGTTATTATTGTTAAAAAAGAAAAAAAAGAAGAAAAGTATTAATGAATTATAGTAAGGTCTGCCTACTTTTGATGTATCATAGAACTTAGAGTCTTTCAAGCAGCCTTTCACCTGCTCCGGGTCCATAGCTCAGTGGTAGAGCAATTGACTGCAGATCAATAGGTCACCGGTTCGAACCCGGTTGGGCCCTTAAATGAAACTCAATATTTTTACTCTCGTTACAAATATAATATATATTTATATACAAATATTTTTTTTTCTCTCTAAATTCTCTTCAGCTTTCATGCTAACCTAGTTGGGCCCTTAAATGAATTTCATACTACTTAAAATTTTTAATTTCCTCTTTCTTTTCTAAAAATTCTGTTCTTTTTTTCTTCTGTTAAATATATTTAGCTTTCTTCTTTTTCTTGCAGATTCCATTTAGCTTTTTTCTTTTTTTTTTTTGCTTTCCTTTTTATTTCTATTCTTTTGGTCTCAATGAAAAGGTCCAAACCCGGTTGGGCCCTTAAATAATATTAAATTTTTTACTTTTTTAATTATTTTTCTTTCTTTTGCTAAAATCTATTAAGCTTTCATTCAAGCTTCATTGGGCCCTTAAATGAATTGCATGTTTTAGTAGTTTTTTGTTTATAAAAATTTCATTCTCCTTTCTTTCTTTTGCTAAATTCTATTTAGCTTTCGTGCAACTACAGTTGGGCCCTTAAATAAATTTTATATTTTTTATATTTTTACTTTTTTCTTTAAAAATCTATTCTTTCTTTCTACTAATTTGTATTTAGCTTTTTTCCTTTTGCTAAATTCTATTTAGTTTCCTTCTTTTATTTTTTTTTCTCCCTTTTATTTCTATTCCTTGTCTCCTGTTCAAACCTGGTTGGGCTTTAAATGAATTGTATACTATTTGAAAATTATACTTCTTTTTTCTTTAAAAATTCTATTCCTTTTTTATTAAATTATATTTAGCTTTCTTCCTTTTCTCCTGCATTTTTCTTTCTTTTCCTTTCCTTTTAGTAAAAAGCTAAAATCCTCCATAGTTGAAAATTAATCCCTTATTTATTTATTTTTTCATATTTAACTCTTTTTCTATTTTTTTATAGAGAAAATAAGCCGAAGTCTAAATCTATCAAGAAGAGAAGTACATCCTCTCAAAAATATTAAAGAGGAAAAAAAAAGGGGAGAGAGAGAGAGAGAGAGGATAAAGGATGGCACCAAAAGGTGCAAACAATAGAATTACATCAATTCTATGTTAAGAAAGATAATATATATATATTTTGGATATTTTGAGAGATAAATTTAGTCCAAACCTTTATAACAAAAAGGATTTTTGTCAGCATTGCTTCAAATTTGGGCCCTTAAGTAAAATTCAATTTTTACTTTTTTTCCTTTTTCTTTTTTTCTAAAATCTATTTAGCTTTCATTCAAACTCTGTTGGGCTTTTAAATGAATTCTATATTTTATGATTTTTTTAAAAAAATACTATTCTTTCTTCCGTTCTTTTGATAAATTCTATGTAGCTTTTATTCAAACCCAGTTGGGCCCATAAGCTAATTCTATATTGTTTGGAATTCTTACTTCTTTCCGTTTTTAAAAATTTTATTTTTTCTTTCTTATAAAGTTATATATAGCTTTCTTCTTTTTATCTCACTTTTCTTTCTTTTCCTTTTCTTTTGCTAAATTCTATTTTGCTTTCTTCTTTATCTGTTCTTTCCATTTTCTTTTTATTCCTTTTCTTGTAATGAAAAGGTTCAAACCTAGATGGACCTTTAAATTTATTGTACCCTATTTAAAATTTTCAAATCTTTTTTATTTTTCTTCTATTAAATTATATTTAGCTTTTTTTTTCTTGCTTTTCTTTCTTTCTTTTTTTCTCTTGACGACAAGCTTAGATCCTACTTAGTCAGAAAGCATATCCTTTATTTTTATTTTCTTTTTCATATTCAACTTTGTCTTTTTAAGTTTTATTTTCTGTTTTGTTTGAGAGGAAATGGCCCAAAGACCAAATTTATCAAGAGAGAGAATGATACATCGGAAAAAGAAAAAGGGGGAGGAAGGAAGAGGAGAGAGAGAGGATAAAGAATAGCACGAGACATTACTATCAACATAATTCCACCTTAAGGAAAAGAAAGTATAATAATTTTTGGATAGGATAGGAGTTGTATCTTTTGCATGGAAGATGGATTCACCTTTCACGTAAATCTATCATTGGATCATACAACAACTGCTTTTAGATCCATGCAGACGTAAATGAAAGAGTGCTTTGAGATATGTGTGGGGGCATGATCCAGGTTTTGTAACCCTCCCCTCCCCCCCCCCCCCCCCCCCCCCAACACACACACACGCACCAAAAAAAAAAAAAAGGGTAAAACTCCCTTATTCTGGGGAATGTTAACTTTGGCATTCTGTTTAATCTAATCTTCCTCTCTATCTTCTGTCCTTGATTCCTTCTTGGGGGTGATTAAAAGGATTGATAGGATTAGAAGTGGTTTCCTTTGGAAAGGAGAAGTTTCAATTAATGGAGGGTTTTGCTTGGTAAGTTGGAAGATTGTTTGCAAATCAAAATCTCAAGGTGATCTTGCTGTTAGGAACTTGGAAGAACTTAATTAAAAGCACTTCCGGGCGATTCTTGGCGGTGGTTTTGTAATGCTGAGCACTTGGTTTGGAGGGAGAGAGTTTGTGTGATTAATTATCAAAAGCGAAGGCACTCTGATTCCTATTCTTGTCTTCCTTGGGCTTCATTTTCTAGGAGGGAGTCTTAAAAGCCCAAAGATTGTTTCCTTCAGACTGGATGATGGATTGAGAGCTAGGTTCTAGCTGGATCAGTGGGATACAACATGTACTCTAAATTCTTATTTTTTTTGTAAACTTTTAAGTTTGACATTTGATAAAAATTGTTTGGTTGCTAATTCCATTTAAGAGCTAATTGCTGAAAGAGTTGGAGATTGTTTTTTCTGAAGATCTATTTCCCAAGGGTTGCTTGGAGGGTTATTTCAGTTAATTCAGTTGGTTTATTCCTTCTCTCCATCCTTAAATTCAGACAAGTTAGTATGGGAATGGAGTTTATCAGGATAGTTTTCATAAAGTCCTTCTATAACTAACTTAATTTTGGGAGAGTTCAAATGCCTAAAAGGAAAGAGATTTGGTCCACTTATTGATTCAGAAAAAGTTGAGATTTTCTATTCGCTTGTTCTAAAGGAGAAAGTTTTGAAATTGGATTATTTGAAGAAGTGGAGTTGGCCCCATCCAAATAATCTTTGATGATTTTGTTAAATTTACATGGAAATCCTTAATGACCAAGTTGGAAGTGAATAGCTTCATTATTTTCTTTTTGGACAATTTGTAAGCAGAAGAGAATTAAGCAAGTTTTCAAGGATGTTGGAATATTTTGTTCATGACTACCTGGTGGTCCATTTGATTTGAAAGGAAGAGAAGAACTCTTCATGCTTCATTTAGGAAGGTGGATGATATCATCTATGATGTTAAGCATAATCGGTTGCAATGGTCCTCGATTGCTTCCCTTGGCTGCGAAAGGATGTTTTTAAGTATGCTTGAAAAATGTAATTTACAAATTTTATAATCATCAACTTCATTTTGTAAGTTGTGATGTTCTAGTGAACTAATAACAACTTCTTAGTTATATCTTACTATGACTGCCAACATTGGTTTCCTATGAAGGCATAGAATTCTAATTGGCTTCTCGTTATACACCCTATCGAGGCATCGGAGATCAGATATCTCTATGAATTTCCGAAGATATCTGCATTTTCTTTTGTTCTCGAGCAAACAAATACATAATCCTCAACAAAATTATAAATACTCAGAGCCCGAGTTACTGAACATCGAAAGTTTTCCTTCTGAGATTTAATGTTTTCCTATCATAGGAAAAGAGATTTAATGTTTTTAAACAGTTAAAATCCATTTGTTATCATCCTTTGGTCAAGTGAATCATTTTGCATTCAGACTAGCTCAAAGACCTGTTTTCTTCTTACCACACTAACATCAAAATTTACAGTCAAGGGGACAAAGACCACCCTCTTTATCTACTTACCTGTTGTTTTCTCACTATGACATGATTTCAAGAGCCTCTCTAGTTTGTCCAAGAATACTAAATACAGTAGCTGCTATATGATATGGTGTCAAGCCAGCCTCTTCTAACTGATCAGCTGGTGATCCATGGTCAATGTATCCATCTGGAAGAACCATTGGTCTCCACTGCACCCAATAATTTGGAAATCAGAATCAGTATCCTGCAAGACTTCTAATATAACCACACCTCCGATCATGCTACTAGGCGATGGATCTTACCTTAGTTGTGCCATCAAGGAGGCCATCAAGAGCCATGAACTGAGCAACATGAGAGCCGAATCCCCCGATGGAGCCTTCTTCAACTGTGATCAGAACCTCATGCGATTTCACTAGGCTTCGAACGAGGGCGCGATCCAATGGCTTGCAGAAGCGCGCATCCGCAACCGTTACTTTCAGGCCATGTTGCTGTACCAGGGAAGCAGCAGCCAAGCAGGCTTGAACAGCTGCTCCATATCCCAGAAGTGCCACCCTCTCACCCTCAATCAGTATCCTACCTTTGCCCACCTGCCAAAGCCTGTTAATCTATTTTGTCCTCATGATTGTTATGTGAGCTTACACATAGTTGAAGCATAACAAATACCTCAAGAGGGACACCCTTGTTTCCTGCAGGTAGAGGAACACCAACCCCATTACCTCTTGGATATCGGAAACAAGATGGCCGGTCGTCGATGGCTGCTGCAGTGGCAACCATGTGAAACAGCTCAGCCTCGTCTGAAGGAGCCATGACCACCATATTTGGCAGGCATGCCATGTATGTGACATCGAATGATCCACAATGAGTCGGTCCATCGGCCCCAACGAGCCCTGCTCGATCCATCGCAAACCTTACCGGCAGTTTCTGCAGATCCACATCATGTATCACCTGCATCACAAAAACTGAAACATGAGTCTCTCGCAATTCTAAATGTATTTTGGTGAGATCTTGCTTCAAATGCCTATGAAATGGATCAGGTGGCTCATGACTGCATCTCAAGTTCTCATACTTCTGCTGCAAATTCTCGAGAAGCAAATGCAGCGAAAGACATCGACTTGCCTGATCGTAAGCCCGTTGCAAGAACGATGAGTAGATTGCGCAGAAGGGCTTAAGGCCTTCACAGGCTAGACCAGCTGCAAATGTGACAGCATGCTGCTCTGCGATTCCAACATCAAAGCACCTTGCTGGAAAGCGGCGAACAAAGTAGTTGAGGCCTGTTCCCCCTCCCATTGCTGCATGGATTGCAACAATATCTTTGTCCACCTCTGCTTCAGCTATCAAAGCCTCAGCAAAGTATTTTGTGTAAGACTGAGTCTTGGTACTAGATTTGAATTGCTTCCCACTTGCTGGATCAAATTTCGCGACACCTGAAGAGGAAAAAAAAAGACACAGATTACGACATAGCAGACGTTACCACTGAGTAGAAACTAATTCTCAAATCTTCTTCACTCTGCATTCCTCCGTAGAATTCAGTCTTCACCATGATACTTGTCAGCAGCTCTCTCCGCATAGGGGTATCCTCTTCCTTTCTCAGTTACAACATGGATGAAAACGGGGCCTGTTGTTTTTGTGCTCTTAACCTCTTTGAGAATGGTGACGAGGTCATCCATGTTGTGACCATCAACTGGACCTATGTAGTAGAGACCGAGCTCTTCAAACAATGTTGAACCAGATCCACTAATCATTCCTCGAGCATATTCATCAACTTTTGCAGCTAGTTCATGCATTGACCCACCAATCTGCTTTGTGACTCCCTAAAAAATTGTTCAAACACACGTTTCAGATTTTTATGATTGCAGAAAAGAGAAATAACTGGTGCTTTTGGCTGCATCATAATGCTTGTTTGTGCCAGGAGAACTGATTCTAGTTCCTCAGCGGACAATACTGAAGAAATTCCCTAGTAGTACTAATTTCAGTGGCAATAAGCTTGCAAAATCTAGCTCAATAGCAATGTTAAAGAAATTGGTGACCAGTCTTACACAAGACAATTGATCAAAATTTTTGTGAACGTCCATGTACAAGAGCAATTCCTCATAATTTTTATCTAGAATTCAGTTGAGTGAAGCTCTGGTCAGAAAGTTTTCCAACTTTTTGGCCTTGAAGTCTTATTATTACTCTCCCTTAGATAGGGAGGAGAAAAAATGAGCAAACCCAAGAAGTCAACAATAAAGTAGGATCCATGTACAAGAGCAATTCCCTCAAATTTTTATCTAGAATTCAGTTAGAGTGAAGCTCTGGTCAGAAATTTTTCCACCTTTTGGCCTTGTAGTCTTATTATTACTCTCCCATAGATGAGGAGGAGAAAAAATGAGCATACCCATGAAGTCAACAATAAAGTAGGATCCATCTACAAGAGCAATTCTCCAAAATTTTTATCTAGAATTCAGTTGAGTGAAGCTCTGGTCAGAAATTTTTCAAACTTTTTGGCCTTGCAGTCTTATTATTGCTCTCCCTTAGATAGGGAGAAGAAAAAAATGAACATACCCACACTGGCACACCCACATAACCCATCCACCCAAAGTTAAACAGAATATATATGCCTTTGCTTACCTTGGCTACCTCCCTGAGTTCTCTCAGAGGCCGGCTAGACTGCAATCTACTGAGAGCACTGCTCAAAGCTCCAACTGGTGGTATAGGCCCATCAAGATTAGCAGTGGGCAGAGAAACCTGATTGTTGTCATTCAGTATGACAATCATGTCTGAATCAAGATATCCAGCATTGTTCATAGCCTCATATGCCTGTCCCGCGGTCATGGCTCCATCTCCTATTACCGCGATCACGTTGTTCTTTCTTCCCTTCAGGTCTCTTCCAACAGCCATCCCTGATCACCAGAAAGCATTTCATGTATTGGAAGCAATGAATACTTGACGAAATAAATGGCAGCTCATCATTCTCAGAGTAGTGCAACCTCAAGACCAAGAAGATTACATTATTATGTACACTTAGAACCAGAAAACTAGAAGTTTTAGTTGATATGGTGATGCTAAGAAGCATGATTTCTATTATGAACTGCATAATTTAGAGAGAGGTATAGGATCCAAAGGTACCAAGGGCTGCCGAGATACTGGTGGAACTGTGACCAGCACCAAAGGAGTCATACTCGCTCTCCGAGCGTTTAGTGAACCCCGATAAGCCATTCTTCTGTCTCAAAGTTGGCATCTTGTCTCTCCTCCCTGTCAAAATTTTGTGTGGATATGACTGCAAAAACATCGAACTCTCAGAACACTTGGTCTTGCTTCTTTTCCATACATCAAGAAAATCTTATTTGAATATTCGATTGAGAAATAACAAAATAAAATGTATTCATAACTATATTCTAAAGTTTTTCAAGCAGCCATCATCATTCTCTCCATTAGAAGAGAACTGCGAGAAAGTATAGAAGATTTTGGCATTCAAAGAAAAGTAAAGAACCTGGTGGCCAACATCCCAGAGTATCTTATCTTGAGGAGCATTGAAGGCATGGTGGAGGGCAACTGTTAGCTCAACAACACCAAGGCTCGAGCCAAGATGACCTCCGGTTTCTGAGACATGGAAGATGATGTCCGAACGGAGCTCATCTGCGAGTTGTTTAAGCTCCTGTACGAATTAAAATGATAATTCTAGCTTCAGCACCATATGCCACACTGATCTTTCGCTGAGATCCTTAGCAAACGTTTCAGAGAAAGTGTGAAAGGGTGGTTTTAGGCACTCCTCAGCTAACCTTGATTGAGAGATTCTTCATGTGGATGGGAAAGTTGATAGTGTCCAAGAGAGGAGTTGGAGGTCTCTGTGAATGATACTCTCCACGCTCTGACAGTGATGCACCAACACATGGCTTTTTCCTAGTCTGCAAAACACCACAAAAACAACCCCATTTAATTGACTCATACATCCAATTCATTGGTAGTTTATAAGCAGCTTTAAGTCTGAAAAACCTGTAATCAATAATTCTAATTTCTAATTATGATTATGTGTGTCTTAGACCACCTTCATGGTCGTTTTATTCAGATTATCAATTATTAAATCTTGGAAAAGATTCAAAAAATTCCTCATCTTCAACTCAACCATTATATTTTATAACTAAGAATCCAACCACTCATAAGACTCTGTATTACATCACCATAATTCCAACTAAAGACACTGCAGAAGACTTGCTAGTCACCTGAAGATAAAAAAAAAAATTTGGAAGGTGGAGCAAACTAACCTTGAGAAGTCTATACTGATGCTGGTAGGAATGGAGGTCAGCCCCTCCAAGCCAGTGGGAAGACAAAAGAGAGGGTTTTTGGGAAGGGAAGAAGAATGCAGGGAGAGCCAAAGCCATGGGAAGCAACAAGAGGAAGCAACAATAGACAAAACAATAGCAGAGGAGGAGGAGGGTCGAAAGAGCGGAAGAGTTAGTGGGCTTTGTAGAGACGCAAGAGCAAGGGAAAAGAGAAGGAAAGTGTCATGTTGGATGATGACAGAGAGTGAGACCAAAAATGAATAGAGAGAGGACAATGGTCAAGGCGTGGATGCATGTGGCTGCCATTAATTTGCTACGTTCGAAGCCGGCCTACCATGGTCGTGCCTTCCGTCCCCATGAAATCCTCTCCTCGGGCCGACACGATATGGGCACCGGGTCTCATTGGGCCACCTCATCAGAGATTCGCAAAGGATAACGTCGGTTGATACATTCGGAGGAAAAGAAAATGTTAGGGAAAACAAAAGCAAGTGTTCTCATCTCTGCCGAGATTTCCACCGAGATACTTGGATGTATGGGCATTCGGCTGAGACTTATCTGTTTCCAAGAATTAGAAATTAAGCAATTTCCAAGAATGGATACTCCATAGTGCGCATTTTTTTCTAAATGTTTATAAAATTACAATTCTTTACTTGTAGGATTTATCTGTTTTTACTTGTATGACAACGGACCTGTTTGGTTCGTGAGAAGAGGAGGAACGAAAGTGTCACGCTCTAAACCTATCACCCAAGTTCATCATATGACACAGCTGCTTGAACCCTAAAGCTATGCACTAGAGGTCATGCAAGGCCCATACAATAAATATAATTCTAATAACATTGGAAAATCAAATTAAATCCACCATTATCAAATAGCAAAGTTTAGTCAATTACAAAATTTTAAATATTCATCTAGTATCATAAAATTAACTATCTAACTAACGACTCTATTGCACCAACTCGATGCCCAAACCCATCCAATGCTAGGCATCTTGTGACTCTAAAAAAAAAATGCGACAAGAGATATTAGTTTTACAGTCGAGTAAAAATCCTTCACGCATGCACACAAGCATGAAGATGAAAAATAGTTTTGGCAAATATATAGCTGATAGAAAAATAATAAGATTCATATATTAACAATTTAGTAATTAAATAAATATAAAACGGATCTAATGTATATATTTATATAACATAAATATAAGCTATACTGACATATACATCAAGTTCTAACTGTATAGCAACTCAATTTTATACATATCACTATAATAGGAGTCTCAAGATGTATGTCAAACAACACCACAATTTTGTTATACACATTATATATTTAACCTAATCAGCAATTCCATTTACTTATCATTGACTAGTTCACATAGGTAAAATCTTGACAATATTATCATTTTGGCATTAGACTAGTCCTGCTTATACTCCAAGCCATGGTAGGCCAAAAGCATATACCATGTTTCTGCCCGTGGTCGGTAAAACTCAATTTACTTATAATTAAACATAATTTATTATCTTGATTTGATATCGGCATTGAACTAATCACAGCTATGCTCTAGCCCGTGGCAGGCCAAATATATACTATGCTTTCATTGATAGCTAGCAGCCACAATATCATATGTTAGTCCACAACTGATACACCACTTTTCACACATGGCCGGTGTTGGGGGGAAAGTGGATCACCCGGTGCATATGGTCAAAGCACCCAAATCAGGCAGCAAGCATGGCCTCGGCATGCATGATCTCGGCGAGCGTGACCTCAGCAGGCATGGTCCCGGTGTGCATGATCTCGGCAAGCGCAATCTTAGTAGGCATGGTCTCGGCATGCATGATCTCGGCAAGCGTGATCTCAGCAAGCATGGTCTCGACTAGGTAAAGCTCGGTTGACCTCAAGGCCAAGAAAAATCCAGTCAGAGGCTGAGACCAACTCCTACTCCGCCGAAAATCAAGCAGACCCCTACATCGTAACGTCTACATAAAGAAGGAGTCACCAAGTCCTCCATATCCGGGATCAAATCCCGCAGTCTCCGCTACAACAAATGTAAAACCTGAATCTTGGTAATCTCAACCAATCACCAGCCAAATTTTGTGCTATCTAAGGTAATTTCATTTAATCCCAGATTTGCGTAATCGCATCTAATTGCGAGTAACCGCTACACCCCCTCCTATAAAGAGGGGAGGACTCCAAGGAGAGAGGCATCTGTTCTCCTCGCTAGAAAATATCTCTTCATTAAAATATCTCAAGATCCCTCTCTGACTTAAGCATCGGAGGGCTTTCGCTGGATCCCCCGGCCCAGGTTTCTTGCAGGTCCACCAGAGATAGCCGTCCTTCACCGCACTATAGCAGAAGCTCCTCCTCCTTGGTTCGCGGTCACCCCCAGGTCTGTTTTCCAACAACAGTCGGCTAGTCCATATGCCCTCCTTTTTTTCCACTCTTACATTTATGCGACATTCAATTTAATTATGTCACAACTATGATTAAGAACAGTTCGTTAAATGGAATTGACTTTCTAGTATTGGACTAGTTATAGCCGCTCTCCAGCCCATAGTAGGCCAAACATAATGCCGCACCTTAGCTCGAGGCTGACACAATATGTACATCACATTTTTTATGTTGCCAACTTGCCGGGATGTCGCCCATGTCCCATAATCCGATCATGATTTTCTTTAAATCATTTACACTCTATATGATTACTATACTTAGGCACGAATTAATAAGTTTTGTACAAAGTTAGAATGAGTAACATCATAATCCATGCAACATCAATTCATCAACATATAATACACATATCAATATGTATAAAATATCCATAATCATATAGGAAACATCTATATACAAAGCTTAGATAATCATGTAGATAATTATGTTGAGGGATTCTTACCTTGACTAGTGATAGATTCAAATACAGTGAATACCTACCCACAACTTGATTTAAGAATCGAGGTGCACAATACCTTACTCAACACTTTCTTGCCCAAATGGCTACTCTGCTATAGAAGTAGGTCTAAACATCACAATCAAAATCATGATGTAGAACTCTAGGCCCTTTTCAATTGGGCCAAACCGGTTCAAATGAAATCGGGTTATTACAAAAAGTGTTGTCAATTGAAAAAAATGGCGAAATGCCTTATGTTTGGTTGTAATTTTTAAAAAAGAGAGATGAAAAGTAGTTTTTCAGAAAAATAAGATTTTTTACATTTTATGGAAAAGAAAAACTTATGTGGGATATGACAAAATCACTTTTTCATGGGCTGAAAATTGAGATTTTTTTTTGGTCAAAAGTGCCCTTAAGTTTTCAGATACAATGGGATAAGCTTTTTTCCTTTATTAAGGGCATAATAAGTATTTCGTACAATTTTTTCAGAAAAATATATGCTCAACCAAATATAAGATACTCTGTAATATGCCAATTTTTTATAGTTAACCAAAGATAAAAAACTATTTTTCTATGCATCATATACCCAAACATCAGCTTTCCAGAAAAAAATGTCTAGTGAAAGAAAATTTTTCCTGCGAATCAAACCAATCCAAAATGTATTTAGTTTTTTACCAAAATTAATAGAGTATGTATCACCGTCAACGAAGACAAACATACAGCAGAAAAAGTGGGCAAAAGCCATTGTATTTTTTTCATATACTTTTTCTTTTATTTTTGTTTGTTAGCATGTTTATAAACATACGCAAAAGTTATGTAACAAAAACAACCAAGATATAAAATTTTTATAAATGTGTGCAACATTGATCAAATTGCTTACATCATCAATAATGATTAATTTGCATTGATAATATGATAAAGAGTTTGTCTCACCAATGAGGATACAAATGAGAAAACATTGCTAAAAAGTAATACCACTTTTAACCCTTTAATTCTCTCCTTTGCTAAAGTTTAATACCTTAGCTATGTGTGTACGTGTTATATTTTGATTTAATATGCCCGAAAATCCATTTTTCTTAATTTCCACAACTAATGATGATTTTCTCCTATTTTTCCAAATAATACCCTAAAGACACTTGAATCTATTCCAAATTTATTCTAAACACTCCCACATACTTTCTAGCTTAACCCTTTGACCATGTGTAAAAATCCTTGAGTTGCGCTTAACAACTCTAAACTTGAATAGGTTGCACTTAGTTGTATACCAACTTTAGAAATATGTCCATAATATCTTTTTGTTTCCATTGATGTGAGATAACAAGCTTGCAGCTTGGTTTAGTAATTGCATAGGTGTGCCACTAGCACCAGATAACTAGAAAGAGAGAAAAAGAAAATGGATAGTAGTGTGGATTCTAATATTTTGACATTCAAAGACTTTCACTATCATAATACTTTTTACTTGAAAAAGGAGGTAGAATGTACCCGGAGCTACAAGCATACACTATCGCTAAGGATAAACTAAAGTTAATCCAGTTAATTTAGAGCAAGAAATTTAAAAAATAAAAGAAACGATAAATTAAGTCTAAAGTAGTAAAGATAAAGATAAAGATTGCTAATTAAATTGACAGAAAGATTTTCTTTCAAATCACATCTTCTTATGTACACAATGTTATCCTAAACTGCTAATTAAACAACTATTGGTTTTCTGTACTCATAACCGCACACATCGCTTATTATGCATCCCTGGAAAGCCCGATAGTTACATTCTACGACTCCACTTACTCTACTATTTGGTCATGCGCCTTCCTCACTTGTGACCATAAGCTAAAACTATTACTGATTTCACAAAGTTCTAGCATTGTTCGATCTGCACTATTGATTCCTCTTATGGTCGTTTAGCCTAGAATGACTAAACCTTCTATTTAGTTTGATAGCAGTCGTGACAACTCTACACCTTATCTTTATGTACAACTTGTCCACGTGGTGCCCACTCAGTGGATCATTTTGGTTGCCGACATAGGGTGCAAACACTTTCCATCCTAATTTCTTCTTGACCTCATATCCTTTTTCGTCCTAAATTTTAAACATATACATCATCTATCACTATAACTCCATACAAAAATCCCTATTTTAATTGAAACCTAGAATCACCTCAATCACATTAAACGATATTATAATATATTTTCTTTTAATTTTATACCCTTTGATATATCGATAAATAAACACATTCCCTTTACATGCATGCACCATTCCTTAACATGAGTACTAGAGGCTATGACTTCTTTTTAAACTAGGGAAATCCTTCCTTATTCACTAACCTTAAATTTCTCATCATTTGAAAAGCACAACTATGCCTCAAATCCATATTGAAACCTATCATTACTGTCGCATTTTTTTTTATATATCCACCCCACAATATTCTCTATCAATTTTCTTTTGTGTCTAAATCTTTTCTCTTTATATCTTATTTGAGATACCCACAAGAAAAAAATATTCTTTTTTATACCTAAGGAAGAAAAAAAACTTTACGCTTCTAGATGTGTTCACAATTTCTTTGAACGAGAGAGATAAGGTTCGGAAAAGAAATAATATTTTTCAACATTGCATCATTTGCTCGGACAAGCTAGCAAGCTGATAGTTATAGTTATGAAAACAAGCTAATTAGAATCATTTCTTGGTGTTTTTACTTTATATTTTTTGTAATGATTGTATTTATATTTAATTTTTCGTTTTATAGATCTCGTTTTCTGTGTTTTTAAGCAGTATCTTGTTTTGCATTTTTAGTTTACTCTCTATGCTCAATTATCATTTTTGTTAGTTTCTAAGTTTTATTTTTTATTTTTTATATTCTCATATTAGATTTTTTATTTTAAATTTATATGCTATCTCTTTCAATTCTTATGTTTTGTATATTTTTTATTTCATTTAATATCTATTAATATATACATTTCCATTATATTTTAATAAAATTTATGTCATTCTAATTTCTTTTTTTTACTTTTTATTTTTATATATGCATATTATTAGTTTATATTCATATGTTTTTTTATTATGTTTTCTTGAACATGCGTTGCCCTATTTGCTTGTTCGTGTGCACTGGGTGGATATGTGTTAGTTTTGGAGGGATAGATGTACGATAAACAATATTTGATAGGACATATATGTAAAAAAAAAAATCCAATATTATGTAAGCTGAGATTGACGGCATCATAACTCATTTGACCGAGAAGTTCGCAATGTCATATTCAGGTCTGGCCCATCACTTTTCATCTGATAACAATAAGCAACATGTCAATTATATTTCTTCACTAGGTACAATTTACATTATTTTTGTTCCCATGTTTTCTCTGGTTTAGGGTTGCTCTTCACACCAGCTTAGAAAATAGAAACTTGCATGCGTTGGTTACAGGAGGTTTATTACCACGTTTCAGGATCAAGCCTTTTGTCTGAGAAAATATACTTTGCACCATGCACGCCATATTAGCAGTTGAATGCACCATATCAACAACATACTATGAGAACAAATCAAGATGGAATGCACAAAACGGCAATTAAAGACAAGTGCATGGCACATGAGATCTAAAAAATCGAGTAACATAATTGGTACGATGAATTGCTATAGCATATATGGTGTAAAATATAATTTTTTCGATTCAGTGCGGGTGCATGTTAAATGGAGCTCATGGAAATAAGGATGTATGATGGGCCTTGTGTATGACCACGTGGGGCATATGATGGTGACAATGGTACTATGTGAACTCTGTGAAATGACAAAATAATCCCAAGGAGACCAAGATTTCCAATTGGCATGGAAGGAGGACACGGTAGCAAGTCGCCAACCGCGCATCCTTGGACGGTACGAGGAGACACTACGTCGGCTGCTAAGGGGATCCGCTGTTGGATCCCCACACGCTAAGCTCATAAATCTCGTGGGAAGTGGGGCGGTCGAATAAACCGCACTCTCAGTGTTTTGTAGTTACAAAGTCCTTAAAGTGGGGCCCCACCACTTTATTGAACAGCCACGTTATTTCGCTTTCTGACCCGCCACCTACTCCATTGGCCGACACGAACTCTGCGTTCTTTCTAGTTAGACGTAACCTTGACTTGAAAGACCGAGTGGACTTCGCTTGATACCTCGACCTCATAAGAGATATTATTGCATGCCCTACACGTGCACCACGTAGCCATCAGGCGAATCATCTTTTCTTCGTCCTTTATCCGTTAGGTGCTCATTGCCATGATCAGCACGATGATGGTCACCCGTTGCTTTGCAAAGCTTGCAGCTTGATCAGCTTTCCATGCAGCACATGTGCACGGAACGGCGGATTGAATCTTCTCTTATACTACCTGACTCTCCAAAAAAATATGTTTGAACAACTTTTGCTAACATACTCTTTCCTTTATATCAGTTTATTTTTTTTGACTTGGCAGATTGTACTCATTTTAAAAAAAAATGATTAGCATAATACACAACTTAATTAGTATATACAGTATAAAAAATAATTTAGAGAAGATAACTAGATCAAATAGGATAAGATACGAATTGGATCAAATATAGAATAGATCAAAAATTTGCTAATCCAAACTTGATTTATTTATTAAATGAATTAAAAATTTAGATTCAAACCCGGTCATTTTATTAAACAGATAAAATTTCAGCTGGAGCAGGGCTGAAATTGTGCTTGACGAGAAATGTTTAGACTTGGCTCATTTGTTTATTAAGCCAGCTTGTTATCAGTTGGCCTAGACCTCTAATTCGTATCTGCAAGTCTAAAGCGTTCAGGCTTTCCTTGCTTATGAGTTGAGCTTTGAATGAGCAAATAAATAATGGTTGGGATTCCACTGTTGCTTCGTCAAACTATGTTTATGACTGGCTCAACAGTGCCTATGATGCAGGAGCACCACCCTCATTCTAATGGCGTGGGACATTGGGTGAGGGGTGAAAAGAATTTGAGTCCAAGCTGAAATTAGATTGAGTCCCTGCAATAAGTGATTTGATTCACAATGGGTTAGCCTCTTCAGTGTCAATTAGATTGAGTCCAAGGCATGAATGGGTCCATGGTTAATTAGAGGTGGCCACATGTCAAAATAAAGAGAAGTTCAACCATGAAGACTTCTCACATGTGGAAGAAATTCGGAGTTCAGATCCAGTTGAAATCCGTGACAGATTGAATACCATATGGTATTTTGAAGATTTCGGAAGCTACAGAAGTCTGATTAAGTTGATTCAAATTTTGTTGGAAAGTAGATATCCTTAGCTTTCCAATGACTATAAGAATATGAAATTTGGAGATCAGATGACATTTGAGAAGTCTTCCAAACTTCATGCTGATGTTGGTACCCGAGAAGGAGTCCACCTAGATTCCAACTCATGGCATGCGGCTGAATTCCTTTTGATGTGTTTCAATCCACACGCCATAAGGAATGGATTCCTAGGTGTCTAGGCTTAGGTGTCAAGGCCTTTGATTGGTCAATTAGAAAATTTAAATTTTGAATTGAGTCCTCATGTAATTAGGAGTCTAATTTAAAATTCTGTGTAGTCCTTATCCTTATCCTTTGCCAACCTTTCTTTCTATATAAAGAAGGGTATGATGAATGAAGTTAGTTTTGGATTTCGAAATTTTTCTTTTGTTTACGTGAAGAGAAGCTATTCTCTTGCTTGGTGCGACGCCAAGGGAGCTGAAGGAAGAGGTGGGATGCCTCCCTTTACGCCATCACAAGCTGGGTTGGTTTTGGATGAGATTTCCCTAACCAACTCAAGTTTATCCTTATCCCTTCCTTTGTTCTCACGCCTCCACCCCTTGTGTGCACCCTCCTTGAGCGCCACATCAGCAATTCAGCACCTCCCTCACGCCCAAGACTCCTTTCCCACGTCCTCCTCTAAGTCCTATTGCCATTAGGACTCCACAAAACCCAATTCAGCCTAATCAATTGGTCTAGCCAATTTCAGCCCCCACTAAAATTGGTGTCCAATTTGGTCCATTGGCTGACCCTCCTTGAACCCAATCTCGCCATCCAGCAACCCATCTTCTTCCTCCTTCCTTCCACCACAAAGAACCCTAGCCTCCATTGCCATTGCTTTGGAAAAAAAAAAGAGAAGAAAGATTCAGCCATCCTCAAAGAAGAAAAAAATCTGCAGCCCACCCCGATTGCGTCAATAGGTATCAGAGCGAATCCTTGTCGCCATGAGCACCAGAAGTAGTCGCCCCTGCAACAATGAACGACAACGTGCTGAGATGATGGCCGAGCTCATCCGGCAAGTGGCGGCCTTGAATCAGAAGGTGGAAGTTGTTTGGGATCGTCTCTTCCCTAAGCCAAACAATCTTGAAGATGATAATGCTGTCCCCGCGCAACCTAAAAATTCAGAAGTGTCATTTGGAGGAGACCCCGATGTTGAAGCATTCTCCCCCGGGGGTCTATCACCCCAAAGGCCACCTAGGGATCAGCGGATGCCCCCTCCAAACATTCCTCGTATGGGGAATAATTTCAGGAACCCCTATGTTCATCAAAATCAGCGGGAGCGCAATGATCTTGACGATGTCATGAAGCGGGTTCGTGTAGAAGTTGCTGATTACAGCGGAAGCATGGACCCAACCTACTTCCAGGATTGGTTGATATCTCTCGAAGACTACTTCGAATGGTTCAGCTTGCCCAATGAAACCAAGGTGCGATTCGTAAAGATGAAGCTCAAGGGCCAAGCACGCATATGGTGGCATAGTGTTGAAGAGAAGCTTTATCGACTCCGTCAGCCCCCTATCAATGATTGGGAGGAGATGAAACTTCGTTTGAAGGAAAAGTTTCTTTTCCTTGATTATGAGGAGACACTCTTCGAAGAACTTCTGAAACTTCGTCAAGGAAGCTCTTCCGTAGAGGAGTATACGGCCCGATTCCATGAGTTAATGATCCGCAGCAACCTCACGGAGACGGATCGACAGTCCCTAACTCGGTACCGATCCAGACTGAGGGATGACATCAAGAGGGAGCTAATGACGACGTGCATCTTCAGCCTAGAGGAGGCATACCAACTTGCCATTCGAGTTGAATCGCAGCTACGACAAAGGCGCCCTGCACAAGCACCGGTTGTACGACGATTTTCCGAGCGCAGCACCAACCGAGGAGTTCCATTTTCTCGAGGTAACGTCCCTGCTTTCAGATCTGAAACCTCTGTAAATAGGAGCATATATCAGGAAAGGGGTGCTCCAAGGGCTAATGAAAAGGGTAAAGGTCCTATGCCACAATCCACACCGCAAGGGAAGAATCCTGTTGAATACTACAAGTGCGGCGGGCGAGGCCATTTCGCCGTTGTTTGTCCTACCCGAGACCAACGATTTGCATTGGTATGTGAAGAGGATGAGATCATAGGACCCTCTGAAATCACTCCTCCCTCTCAGCCCGCTGATGAAGAGGAAAATGAAGGAAACGAAGAACATGATGAAGAAGCCCCTGCGGTGGAACTAGAAGCTTCAGATCTACCTGTGTGCATCGTGCAGCGGGTTCTTATAGGTTGCAAGCAGGAGGAGAACGTGGAGGAAGATTGGAGGCGCACCAATATCTTCCACACTTGCGTCGAGCATGCCAACAAGTCTCTAAACCTCATCATTGACAATGAAGCTGCATGAACATCATTTCCGAAGATGTGCTGAAAAAGCTGAATCTGAAATCGGTACCGCATCAAAGCCGTATCGGATAAGTTGGATCGAAGACTCCTCCATCCCTGTTAAACAAAGATGCTTGATCAGTTTTTCACTTGGTAAGGACTTCCGAGATGAAGTATGGTGCGATGTTCTACCTATGAAAGCGTGCCATCTTCTTCTAGGAAGACCTTGGTTGTATGATCGTAAGTGTCGAGTATGATGGTCGATCCAATGTTATTCTCTATATTGTGCCAACAAAAGAGTTGTGTTAAAGCCCCTTCGGATCACTTATTTACCTCTGAAAATATGATAATCCAATGGGTTTTAACCATGAGAAAGTTTGAAGCTTGTAGCCGAGAGGTTGGAGTCATGTATGCACTAATGTCTAGGAAAGTTGGGGCTGAAATTTCAGAAGTTGTTGCTCCTGATTTCAAGTCTATATTGGATGATTTCTCTGATGTAACCCATGAGGACCTTCCCAAGGAGCTTCCACCGATGAGGGACATCCAACATGCCATAGATTTGGTGCCCGATTCAAGCTTACCGAATCTTCCCGCATACCGGCTGAATCCCAGAGAACATGAGGAGCTTCACCGCCAAGTCTAAGAACTTTTGGGCAAGGGATTCATCCGAGAGAGCCTCAGTCCATGTGCCATCCCGGCTCTACTTACTCCCAAGAAGGATGGTTCATGGAGGATGTGCGTGGACAGCAGAGCAATCAACAAGATTACAGTGAAGTACCGTTTCCCGATCCTGCGGCTTGACGACAAGCTGGATTTGTTGCATGGAGCCACCATCTTCTCCAAGTTGGACCTTCGAAGTGGCTACCACCAGATCAGAATCAGACTTAGGGATGAGTGGAAGACGGCATTTAAGACTAAGGATGGCCTCTATGAATGGATGGTTATGCCGTTTGGTCTCTCCAATACGCCAAGTACTTTCATGCGGGTTATGAATCAAGTGCTGAAACCGTACATTGGGCGCTTTATGGTTGTTTATTTTGATGACATTTTGATTTTCAGTCATAGCCGTGTGGAGCATCAGCAACATCTTCGCCGAGTGCTTCTTACACTTTGATCAAAAAAAATTTATGCTAACCTGAAGAAGTGCTTCTTTGCTGAATCACAAGTACCATTTCTTGGTTTCATAATTTCAGATCAAGGTGTTGCAGCAGATCCGGAGAAAGTTCGTGCCATTCGTGTGAAGACCTGAGTTGGGCCCGTCCTAGGGCCCAACATGCTGAAGTCGGCAAGGGGTGCCGACTTCAGTTGAGTCATCGTGGGGGTGACCACGATGACCACGCCGGCCGAACGGCCAGCGGGATCTCCGCCCCACCCCCCTCTTCCCTCTTCCCCTCTCTCCCTCTCTCCCTCTCTCTCTCTTTGAGAAACTCTCAGAGGAGCTCCCATTCTTCTGAAAGTTCAAACCTTCTCCTCTTCGTTTTTCCCTCTTTGTGAGAGGATCGCCGGAGCCCCGCCGCCGCCGGAGCCACCAACGCCGCCTGGGATTCATCCATTGACGACCAGAGGTGAGGAAGATATTTTTGTTATCACTTTTTATGGATTTAAGGGGAGAATGAGGGATATCAACCGGTTTTACCTTCCCCTGTTTCTGAAGACTTTTTTTTTTGTGAAGTTTGGCCGGCCGACGGTGGCCGGCCGGGGTCAATCCGGCCGAAATGAGTTCGGCCGGAGGTGGGCGAACAGGGGGGACGAGTTTTGCAGCCCCGGCCTCCCTCCTTCCTCTTTTTCTTCTTTTCCTCTTCCTCTTCTCGTTCGGCGCCGCTCGTGAAGGTTGGGTAGCCGACGGTGGCTGGCCGAGCGCCGCCGTCGAGGGCCATAGTCGGCCGCCGAGGGCCGACCGGAGCCACCAGCCACCCCCCTTCTTCCTTTCTTCTTCTTCTTCTCCTTCTTCTTCCTCTTCTCCTTCTTTTTCTTCTTCTTCTTCTTCTTCTTCTTCTTCTTCTTCTTCCGGCTGGGTGCTTTCCTTGCATCATTTTCCGTGCCCTGTTGTTGTCTCAAACCTGATACAAATGAACTTTGGGTGTTTATCCTTACTTTGAAATCCGTGCCTCACTTGTGAACCAGACTTTGAACCGGGTTTAAACTGTGAACCGGTTCCACCTACTCCATGAATTGGGTTTGAGTGAATGGGTTTTGGTTAGGGTCTGAATTTGAGTCAGGAGTTTGGGTTAGCCTGATGTGAGTACAATCTGGTTCGTCAAAATTTGATCTGATCTGGTCTGATCAGATCTGGTTTGGGTTGGGCTAGGGAACTGTTTGTGGGCTGAGTTGGGCCTGATTGGATCTGTGGGCTGGTTTGGGTTGGGCCCGAAATCTGATCTGAACCTGTTATCTGGTTTGGTTCAATTGGGGCCTAATCTGTGTTGGGCCACAATTGACTTGGGTTTAAAGGGTTCTGATTTTAGGGTCTATGTTTGATCTCAGGGGCCCATTCTTGGATCTATGAACTTAGGAGTTTAAGGAATTGGAAATAGTTTAAAAATTATGTTTCTTAGTTAATTAAATAATTAACGTTTATGTGGGGGTTCGTGATATTAGTGGCAGGGATTTTTAAGCGAACCCAGGTAGGTAACCTTGCTTAAAGTATGATTTACATGTACTATGCATATGTGTGATTATTTCCAGCATTTGATATGTTTTATATTCTTGGCAGTATTATCATTTAGAAGCATGTTTTTGACTGTAAATCGATCATCTGAAAATCTATTATGCATATATATTGGTTTTGAAAAACTTATGTTTATATTAAGTTGATTGTTGGAATTTGTGGATGTGATTTTGGAGACCGGCGTGACTATTGTCTAGGATTCCCCGCCAATGGGGTGGAAACGTTGGCCCTGTCGACTTGTATGAGGAGCTAGTTCCGGCACTATGGGGTGTTTTGGCTCTGCGGAGCATGCTCTGAGGAGCAGAGATTGGGGCACCCTGGGGTGCAGCACTGCGGTGCAGGGCTCCATTTGGAGCAGAGTGTTGACACTTCGGTGTGACCATGCCACTGGGTGATGTGGCCGTAGTCATGCGGTAGATATGTGGATTATGTTATGCGTGATATGATAGACCTAAGATGGTATATATATATATATATATTACTTGAGTATCGGATTGGTTTGCGGATCATCATATTTATTTGTGCACATGACCCTGTAGTTATATTGCATATGCTTTAATACATGTTATCGTGACTTTATGCATGTTGTTACCTACTGAGCTGTTGTAGCTCATACCTGTTTTTGACATAATTGCAGGAGATGATTGATGGGGGATTCGGGAGGAGAGGACTTATGACATTGGACATAGATAGATTTAGATTCATTTTGTCATAAGTAATTGATCTTGTAAATAAATGTTACCAACTTTATTTGAGACATTTGAAATTGAATTATTGATTTGATTATCATAAATGATAGATTTTTAGTATTGATATTGTGATCTGATGTTGTGACTTGAGTGTCTGATTATTCAGCTTGCACGCCCGTGCGGTCCGCCGTGCGGTGTGTGCGGCGTCTGGCGCGTCCCGGGCCTAAGTTCGGGTTCGGGGCGTGAAGATTTAGTGGTATCAGAGCTTAAGGTTAAGGTAATCCTAGGGTTTATGTTCAGGTGAGTATCAGTGGAGAATTATGATAGAAAAACTATCAGAGATTTGGTTTATAATCACTTGAGATTGTAACAAGAATGATATTATAATCTAAGGTTTAAGACCACTAGGGACTGTGGTCTTAGTGGGCATTAAAGTTTGAGGTTTAAGCTTATTGGAAAATGTGACCAATTGGGAATCTGAGCATATGTTTAAGATCACTAGGGATCGTGACAGAAATATATCATAGCTTAAGGTTATGATCATTTGGGACATGATAATTAAATTCAGTGCCTTAAGGTGTGAGATCACTGGGCATTGTGATAAAATGTATGCATCGGATTTGGTTTCGATGAGTGTGGAAGGAAAGTATAAATTGTCTTTGATCATGATAAGAGAGGGTAGACCTAAGGCATGTATAGGAAGGTTAGCCTTGGCATATTAGTTATATCATTTTATAGATGTTGTGTAACGTGATCTGAAAGTTCAAACATGATATGAGTGCAGATGTAATATTTGGTTTTGTTGGTAATTATTAGAGTAGAGTTTGTGCATGGATCTATTATAGCATTGGAGTGAGCTAAGAAACGATTTTTCATAATATTAAAGCAGATTGTTCTTCGAGGTTAAAATCTGTATATGAATTATATTTGGTATTGGACATGTTTGGATATTTTAAATAGATGTATTTCTATGGTGGGTTAAATTTTTAAGGGCTAGTAAGCAAATTGGTGGAGAATTCTAATTACTTGAATTTGTATATTCAGATTGGGCTACTGAATTTTTCTTATAATTGTTGGAGACTATTGGATGTGTTAATTTGAACTCAAGTCTCGGTTTATGATCTAACTAGAATTTTTGTCATTGTAAAATACAAAATTGAGTAGAAATTTCGATTTTGAGATGCTTATGTGAGTTATTATGTGTAGCATTGATCATAGACATTAAGAATTTTGGTGAAAAGAATTTGGGAGGTTGATAGGGTTAATTCCTACTCATAGTGATATTGGCTCAACAGTTCTAACCCATTGAATTTGAAGTAAAATTCTGTTGGAAGGAAAATCAACTGTAGATTTCTGATTTAATTGCTAAGGGAATACAAGAATTACCCCTTAAATTAAACCTGGATATTTTTGGATTCTAAGAAAGGTTGTGGAGATACGTAGTGACCTTAACTTGACTAAAGGATTGGGGGTTAGTTATGGTAAGTATACTCTATATAAATTGAGGACAAAAGATCTAGAGGTTTTGCTCTAGTTCTACTTGGAAATTTGAAATTTGGAGTTTCTTAGTCTTAATGCAAAGTGATACTTTAGTCAGAAATCATTTGTGACTTTAGAGAATTAAATGAATTAAATCAGAGTGTGCAGCGGAAGTCTGGTGGTTGACTTATTTTGAAACTGGTTAAGATCATTAATATTTGATCTAAAAGGCATTATGATGAAATACTTGAGTTAGTTTCAGGAGAATGTTGTTGATTCTATGGATGATCTAAGGTAGCTATGTAATTTTCACCAGTGGATCTCTATTGTTGACAACTTTTGGGAGAATTTGGGCATGTTAAATTTAGCATTTAACGATTGATGATTCCTTGGTTGGTCTTAGACTTGGAATGTTTTAACATGGATCTCTTATTTGTTGGAATGATGTGGGAGAAAGAAAAGAAAAAAAAATGATTATAGAATATTAAGAGGATTTGATACTAAAGATTTCTCCTATTTCTATTAAGCCAATCATGATCTCTATGTAGAATCAAGAGAAATTAATTTCTTTGGGATATAATTATGGTATTTTAATCCAAGGTTGGGAGTTTGGAATTCTTTTGAAGGAGATCAAAAGAACTTACTACGTGTGGTAAATAGGAAGGACCAAGTTTTGAGGAGGCGCACGATTCCTTATGTAAAGTCAGTGGAGCAATCACAGTAAGAGAGAAGCTACTTGGGAGCTGGAGGAGGAGATGAGAGAGAAGTTTTCCTGCCTTGTTCTCGAATTGAGGTATGTTTTTAATTTCGAGGACGAAATTTCTTTTTAGTTGGTTAGAGTGTGAAGACCTGAGTTGGGCCCGTCCTAGGGCCCAACATACTGAAGTCGGCAAGGGGTGCCGACTTCAGTTGAGTCATCGTGGGGGTGACCACGATGACCACGCCGGCCGAACGGCCAGCGGGATCTCCGCCCCACCCCCTCTTCCCTCTTCCCCTCTCTCCCTCTCTCCCTCTCCTCTCTCTCTTTGAGAAACTCTCAGAGGAGCTCCCATTCTTCTGAAAGTTCAAACCTTCTCCTCTTCGTTTTTCCCTCTTTGTGAGAGGATCGCCGGAGCCCCGCCGCCGCCGGAGCCACCAACGCCGCCTGGGATTCATCCATTGACGACCGGAGGTGAGGAAGATATTTTTGTTATCACTTTTTATGGATTTAAGGGGAGAAATGAGGGATATCAACCGGTTTTACCTTCCCCTGTTTCTGAAGACTTTTTTTTTTGTGAAGTTTGGCCGGCCGACGGTGGCCGGCCGAGGTCAATCCGGCCGAAATGAGTTCGGCCGGAGGTGGGCGAACAGGGGGGACGAGTTTTGCAGCCCCGGCCTCCCTCCTTCCTCTTTTTCTTCTTTTCCTCTTCCTCTTCTCGTTCGGCGCCGCTCGTGAAGGTTGGGTAGCCGACGGCGGCTGGCCGAGCGCCGCCGTCGAGGGCCACAGTCGGCCGCCGAGGGCCGACCGGAGCCACCAGCCACCCCCCTTCTTCCTTTCTTCTTCTTCTTCTCCTTCTTCTTCCTCTTCTCCTTCTTTTTCTTCTTCTTCTTCTTCTTCTTCTTCTTCCGGCTGGGTGCTTTCCTTGCATCGTTTTTCTGCCCTGTTGTTGTCTCAAACCTGATACAAATGAACTTTGGGTGTTTATCCTTGCTTTGAAATCCGTGCCTCACTTGTGAACCAGACTTTGAACCGGGTTTAAACTGTGAACCGGTTCCACCTACTCCATGAATTGGGTTTGAGTGAATGGGTTTTGGTTAGGGTCTGAATTTGAGTCAGGAGTTTGGGTTAGCCTGATGTGAGTACAATCTGGTTCGTCAAAATTTGATCTGATCTGGTATGATCAGATCTGGTTTGGGTTGGGCTAGGAAACTGTTTGTGGGCTGAGTTGGGCCTGATTGGATCTGTGGGCTGGTTTGGGTTGGGCCCGAAATCTGATCTGAACCTGTTAT